>NW_027151740.1:0-16098 GCF_019968955.1 Porospora cf. gigantea A | reverse complement strand
GAAGGGCGCCCAATCTTCTGACTCGAGGAAAGGAACTCTGAAGGGCGCCCAATCTTCTGACTGGAGGACGCCACTGCGGAAGGGTTGGCATTCTGTGACGAGATCGGAAGCCCCGAACACTTCGGGGTTTGCACGTACTCTGACATCTCAGAAATTCAAACACCCAAGAACCCCACATCCTGACACTTCTGCCTTGAAGCCTGCATTGGACGCCGCTCTGCGATCCAGTGTCACAGACCTCCTTCTGGAGCAGCTCTATGAAGCCAGGTCTCTGGAAGAATTCCTGCTACTAGAGGTAGAGTGCGCTTCTGAGGAAGAAGAAGCCAGGTCTCTGGAAGAATTCCTGCAACTAGAGGTAGAGTGCGCTATCGACGAAGCAGCAGAGCTGGAGCATGGCGCTCGGCTGGTGGTTGAAGCTCTTCGATTGGCGGCCCTGGTTAATGACGAGAACAACAATTCTTCTCAGAGCTACGCTGAAAGAGAACCCATCTCCCCCACTCCCCTTTGGACGTCTGGCTGAGCTACATTTTGTGGCTTCGTCGCTAAATGCCTACTAGTGAGCTTGATGCCTACTAGTGAGCTTGATTTCGTGGCCACGTTCCTAAATGCCTACTCGTAGTACACCTCCTCGCTGCCTACTACTCGTAGCAAGACACACAAGTAGAATTCAAATTCTTACATCATTCTTGGGCATACAATCGGTCGATTACAGAGCGGTATCTCTGTTCGGCGGCATGCCGCCGAAGCTTAGCAGTGGGCGTCAGCAGGCAGTTGTCAACAGTGAAGGGCTCGCGGGTAATGTGAATCTTGCGAACACGTTCGAAACCCTTCAAGTTCGCCCGGTCAGCCTCTTCATGAAGCTCTCGCTCTACAAGGGTTTCAAGCGAAGACTGTGAGGTGTACTCGTCACGGATGGACTTGGCGAGGACCACGACTCCCACCAAATAATCAGCCACTTGACTCCCGTACACGAATATTTGGTCAACTGAGGAGGCGTTGGCGTAGACGTTCTCGATCTTCTCGGGGGCCACGTACTCACCTTGGGAGAGCTTAAAAATCGCCTTACGCCTGTCGACAATCTCGAGACATTCATCGGCCTCCAGACATCCAATGTCACCCGTGTGCAGCCATCCGTCCGCGTCAACAATCTCCGCTGAAGCCTTCGGATTACTTAGGTAGCCAGCAAACACTGCTGGGCCTCTGATCTGGACTTCTCCAGTGGGTTTTGTAGTATTGGTGGCGCAGTACTCCATTTCCTCTACGCTTTCCAGGCGACACTCCAAGCCGGGCACCACCAAGCCGACATTGCAACGCACAGCTGCCGGGTGCTGCACGAAAGCCACTCCACAGACTTCAGTCATCCCATAGCCTTGCATGACTGGCACCCCGAAGAGACCCTTCGTCCTATACCATATCTGAGAGTCCAGCGGAGCTCCTCCCACGACAATGAACTTCACGTTGCCTCCTAGAAAGCTTCGGAACTTGCGGTAGAGGAACGAGTCCACCAGCGAAGGCGATGGAGAAGGCTCCTCGTGCAGCGCTTCCTCCTTTTGCCGAATCCAGCGCTGTATGAGGTACTTTAGGAGACTGTTTCGGCTGTTTACAGCTTTGCTGATCTCGTTGGATATTTTAGACAGTACTCGAGGCACCGCCACAAAGAAGTCAGGTCGCGCCTGAGAAAGCTCCTTTAGGAGCTGGGCCCTGTCTCCGCTGAAGCACACGATCCGTCCTCCCACCAGCCACACTGCTCCAGTGATAATGTGCTCTAGCACGTGGGGCAATGGAAGGTAGCTGAAGTGTACCATGGAGGGGTCGACCTTGATGTGCTCTGGAATGGACGCTAGCACGCCGAACATTGCATCCATACAGGCGAGCATGTTCTGGTGGCTGATTTTGACACCTTTGGGTTGACCTGTGGTCCCGCTGGTGTAGCACAGCGTAGAGATCGTGGATGCTGTCACCTCTGAAGGCTCCACGTCTACCGCAGCAGCCCACAAATCAGCTATGAAGTACACGGTCAGTCCACACTCTCCAGCCTCTACGAGGTCAGACTGCGTGGCGCTCCCGATAACCACTAAGTTCTTACACTGGGACGCCGACGTGAACTCCACTGCGCTCCGCATGTAGGCGCTGCTGACGACCAGCGTGTCAACCTGCGCCTGGTCAATTATGAAAACTGTGGCCTCGCGTCCTAGAGTGTCGTACAGGGGCACGAGCGTCGCGCCGTACTTTGAGCACATCTGCTCCACGACAAACCACTCAGGACAGTTGTTGCTGTATATGCCGATGGTTGCTAGGGGTTGGGTTTCCTCAGGGTAGGCTTTTCGACGCAGTAGACCCTTACAGATCAGCTGGGATCCGAGATTCCAAGCCAGGCGGTCTGCCTCGGAGTAGGTGATCCAACGTTCTTTCCCATTTTCGTAGCTACCGACGAACGGTTGATCTGGAAGGCGCTGTACAGTAGCAGCAAATGCTTCGGCCAGCGTCCTGTAAGACGAGTTGCATGGTCGAAATCGAGAGCACAGAGGCTCGGAATGAATCACATCATTGTCAACTAGCTTCATTTTAAGGAAATATTACTTTAAGCTTGAAACGCTTAAAGTAATGCGGGGTGCGACAAGAAAGATGACGCGATGTGAAAACATTCGGTTAGTCACCGAAACACCTCAGGTCCCATAAATGGCAGATATTCGCATCTAACATGGTTGTGATCCGTATAACCGAATCTAATGAATCTCTGATAGGTACGCTGGCTCTGCTGTCGAGCTCGCTGCCCACTGTTTCCACCAAGTCTCCAAGGAAGGCGCTTGTCACTGGTGCGAAACCGGGTGAAAATCCTTCCGCTGCCGAAAAGAAGCTGTCTTCGAGAGTGCCTATTTCCTTGCGCACTACCCAGACAAAGGATCTGACGAGCACGGCGAAGGAACAGAAGCCGAAGCCCGCCACTCCAACATCGCATACACAGGCGGCAGGAGCGCGCCCATCGTCCATCCCAAGATGGGTACCGGCAAGTTCGAAGAAGGGCGCCCAATCTTCTGACTCGAGGAAAGGAACTCTGAAGGGCGCCCAATCTTCAGACTCGAGGAAAGGAACTCCGAAGGGCGCCCAATCTTCTAAGTTACCCCGGAGATCGGACCCCAAGAAAACTGCATCCGAAAAAACTAAAGCTGACGCCATGAAGACGTCTACGGTTGACGTTGTGAGTTCCACGGCCGAATCGATGCCCTCTCCTGTGTCTGCTGGTAACGCCATGAAGACCGCTGCTCCGTCTACGTTTGACGTTGTGACGGAGCGGGATGATTCCACGGCCGACTCGATGCCCTCTCCTGTGTCTGCTGGTAGAACTGACATTGCGAAGGCTGCCTTTGTGACCGACTCGATTCCCCCTTCGCGTGACAACTCAGCGACCACTACAGATTCTCTGGTTCTGTTCCAAGAACTGGAGGCGGAGTGCAATGCGGAGGAAAATAATCAGTTGCCCCTTAGCAGTCAACGAGTCCTCGAAGCACTTAAGTCTGACAGTGCGACTGCCCGCCCTATGGCATTCGAAGTTCCCAGTGACCAACACCTGGTCAGCCAGTGGGCAGCAGAGCAGCATTTGTTGCGCCTCGGCAGTCAACAGGTTCTCGAAGCACTTCAGTCTGACATTGCGACTGCCAGCCCTCTGGCCTTCCAAGCTCGCAGCGACCAACACCTGATCGGCCATCGGGCAGCAGAGCAGCATTGCGAGCTTAAATACGTCGCAACGCAGACGCCTGGACTCCTGAACGACATCGAAGAATCTGTTTGGGAATCTGAAACGCCTCATCTCGCTCCATCACGCATATCTGTGCCTCGAGTGTCCGAGGTGGAGGTCATTCGACAGATCCCCGACGTCTCCAAGGCCTCCCCCATTACGAGAGACCAAGAATTGATAAACGTCGATAGAGACCTGGATAGCGGCGAATTAATGGATACGATGGCTACCACGATGGGGAATCTTGATCCAGACGGCAATCTGACACAACCTCCCCATTCCAACACGGAGACCTCCATATACGACCAGTTCCGTCAGTCCAGTTCCAGTTCTGGCTCTCACTACGAAACCACATACCCAGTACCCTCTGACTCGCATGTCGGCTCGCCCTCTGACTCGCATGTCAGCTCGCCCTCTGACTCGCATACCGAGTCCCCTCTCTCCGAGTCGGAGCTCTGGAGGAGGCTTCACGCTGCCGGCTGTGGCAGTTCCCAGATTGCACCGCCGCCATGCCAAGACCAGCCTGAGGCATCTCCGAGCTGGGCCCGCGTTGTGGCGGGGGATACCGCCCACAACTCAGTGGTCGACGAGGAGGTTGACGTAAGATATCTGACGCATCCTTCATTCAGATTTACACCGCGTATAGCGGCGCAGGTGCAATGGGGAGTCATCATGTGGTAGACGTCGACTCGACTCCCGAGTTCGACGAGCAATTAATCCGCGCTGAGGGGCAGAGTTTCGACGATTGCCCCCCAGTGAACTCTTACTTGGCGTCCAGAATGGGGTTTGACTTGACGCAAATCAGCGATGACGATTGTTCCCCGGTGAACTCTTCCTTGGCGTCCAGAACCTTGACGCAAATCAGCGATGCCTCGCGGGACGCAGAGGCTGAACAGCTTCGCTCCGTGGACAAGTCTGAAAGGCGTGTGGTGGAAACCCGAGATTCCTTTGTGTTGCCTCGGCAATCGCTATCGACGGGGAATTCTGTGAGGTCTGAGGGGACATTCTCCGGAGACGACGGTCAAGGTTTGGAACATCTGATGATGCCTACAGCGTCTTTCGGCGCAGATCCTTACGACTGCAAAACTGAAAGGGATGTTGGCCTGACGCAAGGTCATGGGTATCCCTCTGTCGTTGTGCGTAACCGGCCTGCCGATGCGGGTTTTAGGCCACGTGAATTGACTCGGCAGCTTTCTCATTCGAGCTTTTCTAGCTGCGAGTCTATCTTGAGCGAGACAAGCGGAAGAGGTGTTTCTCGCTTGGACTTGATGACACAAGACGAGGAGCGGACGCGACGAAATCGGCCAGACGACACACAAAACCTCCAAACTCGAACAGGAGGCACACGGAGTGTCCGCAGGCAGTACAGCCGTCTTCCGCTTACCACCGCCACTGACCGTGCTGCAGAGCGCTTTGAGAGCTTTCAGGAGTGTCGGAACCTTATTGACGCTGCTCGAAAGGACGCTACACTCAACGGGTTACTGGCTGCACACAATCTGGAGTGGGTCCCTACCCCTAAAGGTCTGGTCACTATGCCAAAAGGATGTGTGGAGACGGAAGAGCGCCAACGGAAGACTCGAGAACATTTCACAAATCCTGTAGCGGAACCCAAGACACCTGGAGTATCCCTTGCGTCAGCGGCTTCGTGGTTCGGTCCGAAGCTGAACGAGCGCGGCAAAGGTCCTCGTGTACGCCCCGCCCGTACGATTCGTCAGCTTGGGCTGACGTGGGAAGAGATCCTGGGCCCTGACAGAAAGTGCGTTGGGTGGAAACAACCAACGACCTTTGCTTGCCGCGTGCCTCAACACAGTGACTACCTCAATGATCTTGACGCAAACCTGTCCAGCCGCTGTTTTGCAGAGAAACTTCCTGCACCCAGAGAGTACAATGATACACCGTTCGCTGATCTCTCCCGCGAAGTACTTCGCACGATGGCTAGCAATTTGCTCGTTAACCAACTGAAGCTGTGTCCGGGTTCAGTGGTACTGCGAATGCCTCCTACGCCGTCATTCAAGGAAGTCCGCAAACCATGGATGAAGGCCCTGAAGGAAATTGTCGCCAAGCACCTGAACTCTTTTGAAAAGCAGGTGGCCCGTCTAATCCTTAATGCCTATAAGTACCGAGACCACGACGGCAACTCCGACCATGAAGAGTTCAGGGGGTTCCTTGTACTGCTGACTGTCTTGGACCGGGTGGTAGTGTATCCTGAAATGTTTGAACACGTGACCAAGGCCGTCTTCCGCGCAAACGAGCTCAACCTCCTGAAGGAAGGCAGCAACCTCACCATGATGATCACTGTGCATGACCCTTGTAGGGCCACTCTGAGCAACTGCGTCTTCGCTGCGCCCGACGAAAAGGACGCCTATCTTCAAGGTGTAATGGAAGGTGATCCCCTGCTCCTCGATTACTACTTGGGCCCCGATGTTCACGGCAACCTCACCCCCGACGAGCATCGATCGTTGGTGACTCTGATGGTCTACACTGGCGCCTTCGGTAAGGCCGCTCCGGAGATTGCAGTTCTGCACGGCCTCGAGGCATGGGCGGACGTCATCAAAAACTTCTCGACTAACAGACTAGCAGCCGTAGGTCGGAACACCTCGGAGCCCGGCATCCCCTTCCTAGATATGGGTTTCCGAGGACCTTTGGCCGCTGCATTGGAGCACCTACAGGATGGGTTGGCGTTCAGCGTGATGGCCATGACCAAGAATGTAAAGAACCCGGGCCAGCTCATCGAAAATACGCTATGTGCACTGCCTATGATGGACCACATCATCCACTACCTACAAATGATCGGTGTCTTCGACAACCGTCAATCAACGAGCCTCCGGCGCCCTCTTGTTGATCTGGTGGATTGTATGGACGTCATTGCCACGAAGTCGCACAGTGTGCTCTGTGGTTTGAAATCACGCCCGTGGATGACTAAGGAGGACGTGGCCTACACGCTTACAAGCCTGGACTGCATATGCCAGGGTCTGTTTCACGCCCTCGAGCAGAAACACAGAGAGGTGGTCTCCAACTTCGAGTCCATGTCCAAGCGGCGCGTTACTCACAAACAGACGGAGAATCTCATCCGTCTGCACGCGCAAGCGGAGGCGCTGGCGATATCTGAGAGTCGATTAGTTGAGATCCGCAACCATCTGGTTGCTATCCGCGACATCAAGGGTGTTCAAGAGTACCTGCGCATGTTCGGCACCAGCGTCCACCACACTGATCTTCGCTACATGACAGCCCCCAACCAGTGCCAGACTCTGCAGGATCAATATGTGGACAAGATGCACTCTAGGATGACCGTTTCCGTTGAACGTACAGCCAGGCCTGGAAGTAGCCGTATCCGTGTCCTCTACCCCGGCAGGGAAAATCCATATCGAGTGGAACGCGCAAGAAACGCTGGAAGAAATACATGCGGGACCACAACGTCAACATTCATGGTCTAGTGCGAATGTTCATGCATACAAATAAATTCTCTGACATTAAATAGAAGTGCGAATGTTCATGCATAAATCAATTCTCTGACATTAAATAAAACTGTCCATCCTATCATCATTCATCTGCTACTGCCTGGACCCGCGCAACATGAGATGTGAACACCGACGGAAACGTGGGTGAGGCCCTCCTCACGCCTCCCTTCATGGGCTTGACCAGGCGAGACAGGAAGCTTTTACGGATGGTTGGACGGGCTCCAGTTTGTTGGATTTTCAGCTCGAGATTCTCTCTCAGCGTTTCTTGAAATCTCTTGTGTAGCGCGTGCAGTGAAGTCTCCAAGCATCGGATGCGCGTGTCTTTCTGCATCAGTAGCGTCTGGTGCATCTCTACAGCCGGACGACTCGAGCTATATTCCCGGGGGGTTTGGAACACCACCATTTCGATGTTGCCGGTGGCTGGGCTCTCGGCATCGGATGAAAACTTTAGGGAGCCGATGCTAGCGCTGACCGTTCGCTCGTCGTCCGCTACGGAGGAGGGGGGGGTGGCGGAACTCATGGGTGCCAGTATCAGTGGTGGCCTTCGTAAGGCTTCGATCTCCAATTGTAAACTTGCAATGACTGCGTCCTTCTCTTTGATTCCTTCGGCCTGCAGTTCTAGTCGCTGGGCGTAGCTCTCCGAGGTGACCACCAGGCGGGCTTTCTCAACTGACAGCTCTCGCTCTTTTTCTAACAGCTCCTGCGACAGCCGTTCCACAGTCCATTCCAGCTGCTTGTCTGGCTCGCTCGCCACTCACCTTGTTGATAACAAGCTCGGCGTCTTCTAACGGGGACCTCAGGCAACCCGCGGGGCTGGACGGCTCAGATTTCAGGTTCAAGGCTTCTGCTAGCTGCGCTATCTGGACTGTTTTACGGGCCAGAACCGCCTCCAGGTCGTCTATTCGAGTTAGTAGCTCCGCCCGAGTCACCTCCACGTTGGCCACTGGTTGGGTGCGAATGCGTTTCGCGCGCATGCCAAAGCGGAGAGTGCCAAGGGACTCCGAAGTGTCCTCTGCAGCTGGAGAAATCTGTTGTCGAACGGGTAGTCGCTTACAGTACATAGTAGCCACATTTTAGACTTCCCGTTCAAGGAGTTTTGCAAGATGCGAGTAAGCTTAGAGTCCCTGTAGGGTACGTGACCATGCTTGTCGCTCGCCAACACATTGATTACGTTGCCCAATGCTGATAAGGAGGTGTTGATGTGCTTGCTCTCAGTGACCTGGTCAGCTGAGTGCAGGTCAGACCTCTTCAGATTTTCGGATCCCGCAAGGTCAACGATATGGAGCACACCATGCCGCAGAGTCTCTTCGTTGCGGACGGTACAGCAGATGGAGAAGATGGCGTGCGACCTCGAAGATCGAAGATTCATTGCAGTCTCGCCGGTCTGCTGCTGTCAATCCCCAACACCTACCTTTCGGTTGCGGTTGCCTTTCACGCAGAGTCGAATGGCGTCACGACGCGAGGCGATGTAGTGGTGGCTGAGGCCCTCAGCGACCACTCGGCCAGATTTCTCTCGCAGCTTCAAGTCTTTCTTTGAGATGTCAAGGAGGTCGTTGACTCTCTCGCAGAAAACCTCGCACATGGCCACCTTGATTTCGAATTCCTGGTGTTCCTCCGCTTCCTCGATCTGGGAGAATATCCACTCGAGCGAGCGAGGAAGGATTCCCAAATCTCGGCTGCTGTCTGTATCAAAAGCTGGGCCCAGCAGGGAGTGCGTCTTGCCTGATCCCGTTTGACCGTATGCGAACACCGTCAGTGCATACCCGTGAAGCACCGCAGAGATGTCCTGTTCAATTGTAGCCGAAAACACCGCCTGCTGACTCGTCTGCGGACCCAACACGACATCAAAAGCAAATGTCTTCCCGTTGAGGTACACTCTGCTGATGACCCCTCTGGAATCTCACTCGCGGTCGTCGATTTCCGCTACCTGGCTTTCTGCCGGGCGGACGCGAAGAGCGACTCGTACAGTATCGACCATGAAATAGTTCAGTCACACACTTTTAAGGGACGTAGCTTAAAGATACACGTTTACTTATTGGTGCTTTATTCCCCGTCTTAGGAGGCGGGGTGTTTGGTCTTGGGGCTTCGGGAATCATCAAAGATTGCATCTTGCGTACCGGAAGCATCTTGAAAGATTGCATATTCAATACCGGATCGTCGCTGCTCATTAGTAATAGTTTGATTTTCATCGATTTTAGTCGTGGTGGGGCGAGTGAACATGAATGTAAAGTACTTTTCGGGCTTGCAGTCGCCTGCTCCATTACGAAGTCGTATCAATAAGTTCGTATCATAAGGCTAGCAACATCCCTTCCGGTACTTTCGAGTGTCGTAGTTCACGCACGGCTCCATGGTAGGCCTATCACAGCAACCGTCACAATTGAAACAGCCGCCACAGGCAAGTCGGTCGAAGGCGCCGCAGCAGCACGAGTTCACCTTGTGACAGCAGCCAGCCTTTCGCTGACGTAGCCTCTTTTCCACAGGTCTCTCGCGATGCTGCTTCTTCTGAATGTATGATTTGTACTGGGCCGCTTCCGCCTGATTCTCCGTGTACTTTGGGTACGTTACGGTCGTGAACGACAGGGGCGACTTCTGGGGGTTAAAAACTCCTTGACCTGTGGAGTGGACCTTGCTGGTGGTGGGCACGTGTACTTGGGGTGCTGGGGGTGTTGTAGCGCCTTGATAGGTGGTGGTCGTAGGCGCGAAGGCCTGATACGAGTGCAGGGGCGGATTAACAGCAGAATGAGCGAAGGTGCTGACAGGCATCATTCCAGATAAGGGCTGACTCACCAAGCCATGGAGGGGGGAGGATCCGGTTGCAGGCTGTTGGATGGTGTGCTGCATCATTGGGTGGAAATGTGAGGTTTTCTTCAGACTGACAAAGCGAAATGTGGGGTCCGCTGCCACTGACGCGTAATCACGTGGTTCTGCCTCTTAGATGCCGCCGAACAATCCAACCACTTGTGGAGTTCTACTCCCGATTTGAAAGAAGTTTGTACTACCGTCAAAAATCTACGGTAAATTAAAGTATCGATGAAAGTGTTGGATAGGATAGATGAAGGGCGCAACGCCCGAAAATTCGAATCTACTGAATCACATCCCTTTAAAGAAAATACCTCAAAATCTATGTGCCTTTCTGGAAGCATTTGGGAATGTCAGACATTGATAGGTTTTGTAATACCTCTTTTGGCCAATTATACTGCCATATCGCCGACATTTTACTCAAGCATGGTAAGCGTTCTCGAAGCGTTGAACTCTGTTGTACGTTGGTGAGGCGTTTGGACGGAGCACATCAGTCACAAAGGTTTCCGGGCCATCGCCGTGTGTGACTGGGAAGGCTGCGAGATGCTACGCGTGTCCAATCCTGACAGTGAAGTGGACTCAGAGGAGGCTTACCAGGCCCTTTCACGAGCTTTCTTGGGGAGTTTATTCCTTGCGGAGAAGATGCCACATCTCGGTCCTCAAGAGTACATTCTAGTGGGAACTGACGACTCTTACAACCAGACCGACTATGATACTGGACGAGTGGCTCAAGCAGCGACACCTCAAGTCGTTATCAACCTGCACTGCTCCCTTGAATGTCCGGCAAGTAAGTTATAAAATCATCAAACACAGCGCTTGCAATCGGGCTCATCTCATCTCTCAAAGTTCTTCTCCAAGGAGCTGAAAAGGAGTCAGAAGAGCCCACAAGTAATAAATTCGCCGAGCTGCTCATACACCGAGAAGCCACCACCACAAGTCTGGATAGTCTGTACTGACCTCATTCGATACGAACGATTTGCTCGGCATTCGTCATGACCAGGCGTCCCTCATCGTCAACTGTGGGGAATCGCCCAATCTTTTGCAGTCGTTTGAGCATGTTTCCTGGACTCCGAGTGCTCTTAGTGCTGGCAAAAGACAGGGAGGGCTCTGGGATTGAGGGTGCGCTTGCCATTGGCTTTCTGCCAGACTCCAGTAGACACCTATAGGAATATCCTCCGCCTCGTCGCACTAGGAATCGGTTCTCGAACGACTTGGTACTCAAATCCTTCTCAATGCCAGTCAATGTAGAAGCTATTTGCGAGATGCTTGAGTGGTGGACAGACTGCAGGTGGCCCATCTTGGACTCCAGAACCTCCGAGCTTGTCTGCATGCAGCCAACTTTCTTGTGCAGCCGCTTCTCCGATTCCGTCAACATTTGGAGCTGTTTACCAACTCGAATGTCTGTCTGTGCCAGCCGCCTTTCGAGGCGCTCATGGGTATCTGCGACTTGAGTCACGGCAGCCCTCTGAGCCGCAATGATCTTCGATTGGTCGTCTACCCTAGAGAGCACCTCAGCACGCCAGTCACTAAGGCGATGTTCGTCTTCCATTCGCAGCTCCTGCATCCTCGCTATGTCCTGGTGAAGCTTATGCATCGCTTGGCGGATCCCATCATCTCGCGTTTCGAGATTCTCTTGCGTTTCCAATAAAGCTTCCTCGAGCTGCTTCCGCTGTTCGGCAGCGAAATGCAACTGGCACCTTTCCAACTTGTCGCATGCGTCTTCATTACGCCGGTGCACCTCGGCAGTCACGCGTTTGACATCGCCTCGAAGTGTGCCTGACAACGCCGAAAGCCGCTCATTTACTGAGGTCTCAAGGCCTTGAGTGGCCTCGGTCACCATTACCACGCAGTCCTTCTTGTTTTCGTCGAACCCCGCCGAGACTGCGCTGTTCAGGTCGCAGACTAAGCCCCTAAGGTCGTCGTGAGCCCTCTCGAGCTGCTGGACCTTGTGCTCGCTTTCGATTTCACGAAGAACTGGATTATGCAGTTCTTGCAACCCACCTCGGATCTTCTGTTCTTCAGCCAAATTGGCAGTCACCGCCACTATACGCCGTTGGATGCGGTCTTGCTTGGACCTTAGACTCTCCTGCAAGTTATGCAAGCGGTCTAACACCGAATCTATGTTCGGGAAACTGGAAAACGATGCGATTCTAGGTTATAACCATGGAGGTGCCAGCCACCTCAAGTAGAGTAGCTACAAGGAACGGCATGTCACTGACCTTTCTGATTCAAGCATCGATAACATCAAGCCTTGAGTCGCCGATTATGCCGGCAGGGGCGCGTTCACTTTCCACGGAAACTACGGGCTTTATGGATGGTACGCACCAGACTGCGCCACACCTGAGACATGAATGACAGCATTCAGAGGCTTGGTTTGCGGAAGTTCTTCCGCTTTAGTTTCATGCGACAGCGACACGCCGATGATGCTCACTCGTCTGTGCAGGGCCAAAATTTGAGCAGAGGGTTAACACGGTACGTTTGGCGCAGATAGAAAAGTGCGCTGAATAAGTTGCATCCTTAACCGTAAATACTCCCGCACCCTCGATACGTGGCATATCTTATGCCAACCTCTCCTTCTCTCCGTCCCATCCTCAACCGCAAGTGAGAGCTCCGCGATCCCCACACGCAGATACAGCCTTCCCTCGCGACTCATTCTCAGTGGCAAGCCGTTCCGCCGCCTGGATGTCCCCGCACGAACTCGGTTGGATGAGATGGTCAACAGTTTCGAGGCCTGGTGGTACTTCCTTGAGCCCATTGACGTTCTGTGTGACTGCGTGGTTAAAAGATCGCAAATGCCAAGAGTCGCTGGATGCTGCTCTCCCGCAGATGACGACTTTCCCCCATCCACCCTACGAAGGACTGCAGGGTACATGCTGCCTCCCTTCCGTCTGAGGTCCCACCTCCGACGAGCTAAAGGTGACAGCGAGTGCACCGCTGAAACTGAGTGGAGCGTTGCAGAAACATGTCATGTTAGGGAGCTTAACCGGCGCACCTACCCCGCGAACATGCATGTCCGTGCCGAGGTCATGCCGAACACCTCCCTCGAGGAGGGATTCCTGGTACAGGCGAGCGACCGGGTTCGGGACGGTATGACTCGGGGACGGACGCAGCGTACCGTCTTCAAGCGGGTGGTGGAGACTGAGAGGTTCGTGCTGGCTCTACGCAGCGCGCAGCTTATGACGTTTAAGGAGAATACTCTTATGCACGTGGTCATCTTAGCAGGCGGTAAAGACATGACCAGCCTAGATCTGCTTCCCCTGGTGAACCGAATGTTCGTACACGCCTTGTTGGCTGGCCAGAACGCTTCAAGCCCCTTTGGAAGGCCGGCTGCGCGGCTGAAGTGCAACGTCAACGCCGTGGTGCTCATGCTGGACCTCCCAGGCTACGGTCAAGATTCCATCGTGCAAGACGGGTCATCGGGAGACTTGGTAGAGACAATGAGCTTCGATCTCTGCGTGGACATCGCGTACAAGGCGACGGTCGAATGTTTGGCTCGTATGGTCCATAAGTTTCCAGGCTCACGAGCCTGTTTACACTTCTTTGGATATTCCCTCGGAGCGGCCACGGTGACTGCTCTAGCGCACCGAGTGGTGACTGACCTCTCCATAGCCCGGTCCGGTGGCTGCTCATGCACGCACCGCGATATGCTTGGCCCGGGCTCGGTCTGCGAGTGCTCACTGAGGTGCGCCGCGGACCACCTGAGTCTTAGGGTAGCGACGCTGCTTCTTTGCGCCCCCTTCACCTCGTTGTCTGAAGCGGCCTTCAGTGCCGTCAACGTCGCAGCGCTTAACCCGATGATTGGAAGCCTCATTGGGCATATGCAGATGGACACCCTGGATCTATTGCGACGATTCGTGAGGCTGATTTCCGCCAACACGTCCAACGACGACCTCTCCATCGCCATCATGCACGGGAAAAGAGACAAGACGTGCCCCGTTTGGATGGCCGAGGCGCTCTTCACAACAATAGAGGAGACCACAGCGCCCAACAGCCTGCTGCAGTCCCACCTTCACCTGATACCCAACGCTGATCACGTGAACATCTTAGGCGTGACTGACAAGCAGAAACGCAGCGTTTTCGCTCAGGTTTTTCTGGAGCTCATAACACGGGTCGGCCCTCTTATGGAGGTCGGAGATTTCGAGCCATAAGTCGTGTGCGTGAATTTCGACTGTTCTCTGATCAGGTAATAGATGAACCAAGCCAGGCCAGACACCAGCGGAACACTGCAGTGTCACAAATGCGCTGTGGCAATGCAGTTTACCCCAGGTACGGAGTACGTACAGGTGGGAGAGGGTAGGGGCGTCATGCAGTGCTACAGCTGCGGCTGCATGAATCGAGCAGTGCCCGAGTCCGACGTGGGTGGCAAGGTGCTCAGCATGCTCTGTCCAGTATGCTGCACGACGAATCTCAGCCCTTACGGAGTGGTTTTCGTCCGATGTGGTGTCTGTGGTACAGTATCCAAGGTGGATCATGCATACAGACCTCATGTTTGATGGGATTCAACCATGTGATGTTTTGAACATACTTACGTCCGAACAGCAAGTACAAACAAACTAAAGTGGAGGCCCCAGAGGCCGCTAGTGGCTCCGGCGTATATCACCTCCGCCATGTCAAGCGAGAATTCGAATACCTTCTCCTTAACAGTCAGAGTGGGATCCCAAGAGAATAGGACTTTCTTCCCTCGTCGCGCTCCGCATAAGTAGAGGCCACTCAGGTAGACACAGCCTTGAATCCAACACCAAGCCTTCGACAGGGACTGCAGAAGTCCCGTTTGCTCCTGTCCAAGAACCAAGGAGCTTACGCACTGGCCCAGCACAAGCATGAACAACGAGGTGACTGCTTCTGCCTGCAGCTTATTGAGCCGGCTGCGCCAAAATTCACCGTCCGGCTTGGGGATGTCCAGCGCCACGCCGCCCCAGCTAAGGGCTGTGGCGGCCTTGATTGTCAGCAATGCGACAGACTGAAACAAAAAAGGGTCTCTGAGAGCGTCGATGGCGTTGAGGAGGCTTATCGGGTGGTAGGCCACGTTTACGGGAGCACGCGTTACAAAGTACCCTGCCACTGAAGTTGTCGTTATGAATCCGAGCACCGCTGCTCCTGCGATGACTCCTAAATATGTGGGCCCTATCACTTTGCGCCGCGTGGGAGCCACACCACGAAGGACGCTCCAGGGACGCGTTGGGCTTACGGGCTGCGTCGAAAGCAGAGAGATTGATTCGTCGTCCAGCATGTGAGTAATGACGAGTTTCTCATCATGAAGTCACGTTGCACGTCAGACATAGTTGTCTATTAGGGTAGACCTGAGTTGCAGGTCCTGCAATAGAGCCTCTGCACCAACATTGTCCAAGCCCGAGTGAGTGAGCTTGAATATCTTGTCTATGACCGCGATCTCTGTGGAGGTCGAGTCGACGCCAACGAAACCAGACCAGTCGTTCACAACCAATCCAGCTGCCAGTGCGTCGGTACCCCGGCTCACCGTACCGGCAGCCAAAGGTACTTGCAAAAGAGACGACAGCTGCTGCATTTCATCAAGCTTCGTGTCCACTGGGACAAGGCCTCCTTGGTTCGTGAACTTGCAGTAAGTGCCCACCAAGGACCGGCCGCCGACGGTCTGTCTGAAGACCTCCACTCCCAGCGTGTCCATGATGATTTCTTCGGTTTCTCGATCAATGTCTGGATGCACCAGTGCAACGTAGTCGTTGCACGCAACTATATTGCCCAATGCCGAAAGTCGTTCTTCCACACGAGCGATCTGCACGTCCTCCGGAAGCGAGTTCCGAATGTGGAGGAGCTCTTGGTCGGTAGTAATGTTGCTGACGAGCAACCCCTTACGGTTTCCAACTGTGCATCGACCAGTAAGGCCTGTACCTCCAATGGAGGTGTGGATCACAGGAATGTGCTGCGACAACTCGGCTTCAAACATGGAGTAAAAATTAAGAGCCGTTCCGCTTGAGAGAACGCAGTAGGAGTTCGTAAGGTTCACGTAGACCCCAATGTCGTTGGTTCTCTCACATCTAAGTGCCATTGGCCGAAAATGAGCAATTCGTGTGGATTCATGTCGAGAATTCCATAATCCTAGAATCACTGACTAATTCTAATGTCTGC
>NW_027151739.1:0-16103 GCF_019968955.1 Porospora cf. gigantea A | reverse complement strand
GTCATAAAGAACCCAACGTTGTTGTAGCCCTCGATTCATGTAGAACCGTCAACCCCACATCAAAGGTGAAATTCTTGCGATAATTCTATAAATGAGCAGCACATATACTCCCGCCTCTAAGGAAATAGAAGGAAGCTATATCACATCATCAGAGGCGTCTGAGTCGACCTCCTACTCAGAGTTGGAGCTCCATGGCCCAACCACTGATGCTTTTAACGGATCCTACGTCGTTGGCAGGTCCATGATGGATGGTCCGGACAATGATGATATGTACTACGTTGAGGAGGGCACAGACAAGTTTACATTCCGTGCATGTATCGTTGGTGGACTTGCTGGCTCAATTCTCGCAGCTTCCAATGTATACTTCGGTCTACTTATAGGCTGGGCGTTCGGATCATCTATCTTCACAGCCCTTTTGGGTTTCCTCATTATGAAGTCTCTTCGGTTTAAGGGATTCGGAACCCTTGAAAACAATCTGGTGCAGACTGCAGGCTCTGCAGCCGGAGGACTCTCGGCCGGTCTGGTTTCGGCCGTCCCGGCGATGAGCAAGTTCCCCGCAGACATGTCCGACCCCTTCTGCCAGCCAACCTACACTGGGACCGAGGTCTGCGAGAAGTTTTCAATTGGCTTTTGGGCGCTTCTGCTGTGGGTGTCGGCCTCGGCCTTCTATGGCGTGGTTTACGCCATCCCCGTCCGCGATTACATGATCCTAAAGGAACGATTGCCGTTCCCTTCGGGAACGGCCACAGGAGTGATGATCAAGTCTCTCCACACTGTAAAGAAGGACGATGGTCCAGATGAGCGACCTCTGTACGCGCAGCCTCTATGGAAGACTAAGCTGCTGGTGTATATCGGTATCTTCGTCTGCATCCTGAAACTTGCGATCTGGTTCTTCCCTGACGTCAACGCCATTGAGATCTCTTGTATCGTTGGTTGGCCGCTAGGCAGCGCATACGGCTTCAAGGTCACGGCTGACTACGCCTTCATGGCCGTAGGATCGCTTTCTGGGCCTCGCGTGGCATTTAACTACTTGATTGGCGGCGTCGTGGGCTTCTGCTTTCTCAATAGTATAGCGTGGAAGAACCAGTGGGTTGACACGTGGTCTGGTTATGGCGGCATGGACAAGATTAATCCTGATGACCGTCAGTACTCTCTGACTTTCTGGTTGCTTTGGTCAGGTGTTGGTTGTCTTGTTGGGGAGCAGGTCACTGGCGCTGTTCTCATGTTCATTGAAGTCGTTCGAACCCTTTGCAAGAAGAAGGAGGTTGTCGAACCTGAGGAAGTCTTGGAGAGCCCCGCCAGCCTAGGTAAGATCCCACTAGGTTTCCCTTCAAAGGCGGTTCACCTGCTTGAGAAGTACCCCATCGACGATGCGGGCATTCCCTACGACCCTGTCACTGGTGAGTATATCGACACTGCGCCACCCGGCACTCGGGTGCCGTTGTGGATGAGCACTTCATTCGGAGTAATTTTCTCGGTGTTCACCATTTTTGTTTCGTCGTTCTGGTTCGACATGCCATGGTGGTCCGCGTTGTTGGCCGTGCTTTTGGGTTTCGTCTTTGCGATCATCGGCACTTCTGCTAGTGGGATGTGCGACATCAACCCTGTTGGTGGTGTAGGTAAGATCGCTCAGTTCGTGTTCGGAGGCATCAATCCCGGACAACCCGTCATCAATCTGATGGCCGGAAACATTGCTGGTTCTGGTGCGTCACAGGCTGGAGATATGATGCACGACTTGAAGAGTGGACTTATCCTTGGTGCGTCTATCAGAGACCAAGTTCTCGCGCAAATCGTCGGCTCATTCTTCGGCATCTTCGCGTCCGTGGGGGCTTACTACCTGTTTAGTTCCGCGTATGACTCATTCCCTAATGAGGACTTTGCCGCTCCGGCAGTCTCAGCATGGTATGCTGTGGCTCTGGTGATGTCGGAAGGCATTCACAACCTGCCGGATAACGCGCTGTGGTTCTGCATCGCGTTTGCCGTGGCGTCCAGTATCTGCACCATCGTAAAACACATCTGGCTACGAACTCCTGACAAGGCCCACATCGCCAAGTGGTTGCCGATGTGGACTGTTTGGGGCTTGGCAATGATGACTGGCATCCACTACGGCATTATGATGAGTATTGGTGCTCTTCTCTTGCACTACACATGGAAGCACTTCAGCCGAGACACGCATAATCATTTGAACTTCGTTGTCATGTCCGGGATCATTGCTGGCAACGGCATCCAAGGGATCCTCAGCGCCATTCTGCAGCTCGGCGGCCTGGGCAAGTTCAAGCGACCGAGCCAATGGGACCAATGTCGGTATGATGGCCGCCCCGATATCCCCGGTGTTTTCACTCCGTCTCATCTTTGGTCCGTGTAGACCTATTCTGCCGATTGTAGTGTCTCTCGTGGGTATGTCAGGACTATAGTAGCTCCTGAATGTACTGTCCTTTGTTGACAGACCACTTTGACATGTATGGCAAGACGGATTGAGATTTCTGAATGTATGTACAGTGAAAACATTCAAATGAAATTCTGCGTGGATATTGTTCTCTTCGGGACATGGAGGAGTCAGATTCGCAGCGGTGGCTTACGCAGAGATTATAACCGCCTTCAAGAAGTGTGCCGGAGGGCACACAGACGTCGTGGTGATGGTCCAGTGCTGTCCAGAAAAGACTGTGCTCCGCATTGGTCGGGACGAGGCGCTGTCACAGTCTTCTATACGAGCTTGGGTGGTGCTGCAGACGGTGGGGGAGGAACTGTAGTCACATCGCAGCCTGCGCTGTTCCACGGTGATGTTGTTCGGCAGGGAGGGCCTGTAGTCTTCCAGATGGTGAGTGATTGTGTGCTTCCCCACAGAAATTGGACACGCTCTGGGACTGCTTCTGTCAACCAGGGTGTGTCGCGGGCGCCATCCGCCTGACCAAGAGGCACGGCAAGCCCGCCGTACAGTTGGAGTCGTGGACCACTTGTGGAGAGGACTCTGTATCTTCTCTAACGACTGAAAACGTTCGAGTGTTACCTGAAGGAACCGCGCTGCTGAACCCCCAAAAACAAGGCTCTATCTTCTTTCCATGCACGGACCAGCTCCTACATGGCTTGCAAAAGAACCAGGCTCGTGAGCTCCGCTTCCAAACACAACAGATTTTGAATATCTGGACCTCGAGGTCGTCCGAAGAGACCAAAAGACATTTGTAAGCTGCAAGAGCAATACCGATGGCTGGAGCCTGCGATACGACTTAGGAGAGACTGAAGAACTGTCTCAAACCAGTTCTCCCTCCGCCGAGAGCACATTCCAGACTCGTAGACTGCTCTCAGCCCTGAAGTTCATGAGCGCCCTGGCCCCAAGTGACACCTGCGCCAATCTCATGGACCAGGGAGGGCTGGTGCTATTTGCAGAGGTTGCGAGTGAACGGGACCCTCGGGAGGCGACGGCCTCCTGTGTGTGTCTGGTGGATAACGTTTATCTGTGATGTGCTTAGTGGATAACGTTGACCTTTTACGACGGTGGTAATCTTCATTTTCGATGGCCGAGAGCACTCTGGCGACGACTGAAGCAGTGTCCGCGGCGCCGATGCTTTCCGTGCACGAGCACGACGCGGAGGAGAGCGTGCTGGATATGCGCGACCACATGGCTGCCTTCCCGCAGCGGCTGCCGGCAAAACCTGAGTGGTTGCTGCACTGGTGGTACTCAGAGGCTCATCCCACCGAAAACGACCTGATTCATGAAATCGGTGGTGATTCGCTGTTCTACATCAACGGTGATACGCTGCTGCTGAAGTTCCTCTTGGATGAAGCGTTGGGCAATATGAGTGAGAAGCCACAATTCCTTCGCTTTTTCTACGCGGTTGAGAGGTACCTTCTGGACCTTTCCAACTGCGGAGGACACTTCAGCCTACTTTTTTTCGACGGTCTCAAGCCTCTATACGACGCCAATGAACAGCACGTCTTCTGGTTCGTGCGTCAGGCTTTCATTCTCCACTGTCGCGTCTCGAACATCGACTGCATTAAAGTGTCGTCCTGGTACGATCCAGAATACACACAGCTCCTTTCCACCGCGAATCCGAACGCACTCCTAATAGACGACGGGACCACCTGTCTTAAACATGTGACGGACGAGAAGGAGCGCCGCGAACTGCGCTTCCTCCTTCTATCATGTGTGCACGCGACACTGCGCTCATCGGTTGTTGTATCCCTCCTTGGCCTCACCAAGCGCATGGGACGCAAGTATCTGTGTCCCACACTGCTGCCGGACATGGCACTGTCAACGTTAGCGACCTCTGTGGATCCTCGGGCTGAGGAGATGATCAACGAGAGCCTGGAAGAGCAGGACGATGATGAGTCCTCGTCCCACCCTGTCTCCAGCGACATCCGTGTCGCATGTCTACAAAGCCTTCTGCAGGGCATCGACGGGTGTGAAACCAGCGACGCGTTCGTGATCGTCGTTATGAAGCTAGTCTTTATCACCATCCACTTCCAATCCACCCTGTCGCTCGATCAACGCGCCATGAAGGGATGCTCCGTGCATCTCACAGCGGCAGACGAGTCAATTTCGCTTTCCGACGCCCTGAACTTCCTCTTCGCTATGTCTTCAGGCGTCCTTTCGAGCTTTCTTGTACGAGTCTGCGGCCTCGTTCCAGAGAGTGTTGTTGACTTTTTCGACTACAACCTATTCAGTTTGGTGACACATCAGGTAATGGCATCCAGGAGCACAGGTGCGTTGTGCATTGATGAGTCTAGCCAGAAAGCACTGGAGTCGTCGTGGAAGCAGATCGGAGGCTCTGATCTCTTCGATATAGACTTTGCTTGCTTGAGCTCCACGGTGCTTCCGGATCTCCCCGTCATGACTCCGTTGGAGGACACCGAGTTGCTTCCCATGCAGAATCAGTTCATGAGCTGCCTCAACGTAAAGGAGCAGATGCCAAGTGAGTTGCCGATAGGTTCCCTATGCAGAAACGCAAATCGTGGATGACGATTCGACAACCAACGACGCCTTCTTCTCTACCCACCGTGCGTGGGATAGGGCCTTGGGTGTCGATCTCGCCCATGACCTGATGAAGACCCTAGACGACGCCGAGCGTGAGGCTGACAAGGCGTACATCGCCCGATTCAAGGGCACTGCAGAGGCCGCGATGCGTAAACGACGTGAGCGAAAAGAAGCACGAGCGGCCAACACCGTTGAGTTGACGGTACAGTCTCTGGGTAACAAGGGTTTGCACCATCCAATCGTGGTGGTTGAAGGCCGGCAGCACGTATGGAATGCTGTCGTGGAGGAGACAAAGTCCAAGCGTCACGACATAAAGGCTAAGCCCAAGAAAGGGGCAAAGCTCTCCAAGAAGGACCTAATCATTCAAGCCAACCAGGAGGCGAATAAGAAGGAAGTTGGTATCAAAGACGACGAACGTCTCAAAACTCTGGAAAAGCGGTGGAAAGGCATGCTCAAGGTTCACGGTCCGAACCCTGACAAGTTTTGCCTGGCCATCCTGGTGATGTGCGCAGGGAAGGACCGCATCATGGACTCCTGCATGGACTTTCCCGCTGTCTCGAGGATCTTGCTGTTGCCCTCCTCACAGTACACTCTACTGCGCCGCATTCTAGAAGACTCGTACAAGAAGATTACTAGTTACAGGTCCAGGATGTTCAGCGCGGACAAGGACATTGAGAAGGTGCGTAAATGCGTGGAGGTGCTGTACAAGTTCTCCTGCGACTTCGTCAGGTGTTACCTGGATCTACTTACCGGCGATGATATCAAACTGATCCAACGGCTGCAATTCGGAGTAGGGTTCTACCACGCTTCTCAAGCTGTGTACGCCAGATGGAAGTCTCGAATCCTCGAACGTGCGAAGGAGACCAGCGACGCTGCTGTGTTGAGTGCGATCGCTCCCCCCAAAACTCGCCAGCTCACGACGTATGTGGACAGCTGTTACGAGGACCCCGACGGCATCCCGCTCGCTGACTTCCGCATCGCTGCGGAGAGTGAGGCTACGTTCCAGCTGCAGTTCATGGGTCCCACCATGGACCGTACTCTGGGATCTACGAACGACAGCCGCGTCTGCTTCCGACCCGACGCATGGCAGCGGGAGCTGCTGGACATCGTCGATCGTCAGGAAAGCGTGGTAGTGGTGGCACCAACGGCCAGCGGCAAGACCTTCATTTCGTATTACGCCATGGACCAAGCTCTACGCCTCGATGACTCCTGCCTGGTAGTCTTCGTAGCACCGTCGAAGTTCCTGGTTCGCCAGGTCTATGCCGAGGTTTACGGCCGGTTCCGCAACAAGCAATATCCAAAAACTGTCCGGATGTGCCTCTCGGGCACGCTACTCGCAGAGGCAGCCCAAAACCCAACAAAGTGCCAGATTCTTGTTACACAGCCGGACGTTTTCGAGATGTTCGTTACATCCGTCATTTATCGGGACCTGGTGAAGCGCCTGAAGTATGTCGTCTTCGATGAAATCCATTCCATTTCCCAGGAGTTGGGTGTCAGTGATGGGGACCAGTCTCAGGGTCAGAAGTGGGAGACGCTGCTACAGTGCATCCCGTGTCCTTTCCTGGCATTGTCTGCTACGATTGGTAACCCTGTCACCTTCCATCGCTGGTTGGCTGACATCAAGCATTTTAAGGACGGCAAGGTTCATCTCATCACCCACAATGAGCGGTTTGCTGATCTTGAAATGCTGATGTATGACTCGCGAGGAGGAGTCAGCGACCTGTATAGAGTCAATCCCTTTGGACTGCTTCACTACAACCAGGTGCTTCATCAAAACGTCCTGGCGAACTTCTACGTACCTCCCAAGGACGGATTAGCGCTCTTCCTCGCACTGGAATCGATCCTCGCAGATAAGGAACACCCGCTGGCTGTGGAGTGTCGCGAGGGCATGGAACCCAACACGTATTTCTCTCAATCGTACTGCATAACCAAGCGTGAGTACCGAGGCTTCGTGCAGCGCTTGATGGACTGCATCGCCGAAATGGTGACCAGGAGAGTGCTTACTCACAACGACTTCAACCGGTTGATTGACACCTTGCTGCGGGTCGGCCGAGCCCAGCAGGAGCGTATTCCCGACTGGGACGCCAAGCGATGCGGCGAGCTGGATGACGACGCTGACGACGGGGTCAAGACACTCGACCTTGGGATACCAACCGCGAAACAGGCCGAGCCTGAAGCCCTCTCAACCGCCGTTCTCAAGGATTTGCTGGACGACGAGTCTGCTGCCAAGTCGCCCTACCTGCACCCTGACTCCTTCATTGACTTCATCTTCGCAATGGACAACCTGAAACTTCTGCCGTCCATGATCTTCAACTTCAATCGTTCGGAGATGCGGCGTATTTTCAATGGAGTTGTGAGTGGGCTGCAGAGTCGTCAGTACGACCACTACTGGGGCACTGAAGAGCGCGCCCACAAGACCAAGTCAGTGAACAAGAAGAATCAGGAAGACTACAAGCAAGCCCTGCTCAACTACGAGGCTGCCCTCAAGATGGCGAGCGTATCCCGCAGCCAGAAGCTGGATGGCAGAAAACGCATAGAAACCGGAACGGATGCTGGCACGGACCTTCCGGTTGCGCCGGTGGCCCCTCCGGTGGACATCTCAGAGGAACACAACTCTCTGTTCTCCTTTGCTGACCGAAATTCGCAGGTAATCCACTCGGAGGTCTATGACACCATGGTGAATGACTTGAGGGGCTACTGTGACGACATCCTAATCGAGGGTATCAAGCGTGGAATAGCTCTACACCACGAAGCCATGCTTCCTGGATATCGCCGCGCCGTTGAAATCCTCTTCCGCTACAACTGCATCCGCGTGGTAATCACGGCTACCTCCCTGGCTGTCGGTGTACACATGCCTTGCAAAAGTGTGGTATACCTCGGCGATTCACTTCTCTTGACGCCTCTCATGTTCAGGCAGACTTCTGGTCGAGCTGGCAGAAGAGGATACGACTCTTTCGGACATACGTTGTTTTGGGGTACTCCGCCTCGAAAGATCAGGAGGCTGCTGTCTGCTCCTTTACCCATCCTCACGGGTGAGTTCCCTGTCACCAGTGCTCAGACTCTTCGGCTACTGCAATTGCAGCAGCGTACATCTGAAATGGCAGAAGAGGAGCTCATCCTGTCCAAGGACAAGAAGAACGTAAGGGACTTATGGCCTATGTACGCAGCGAAACCAGCCTTCTGGTGCATGCGGCGTGGATCATGAGAATGTGTGTTTGTCGATTCAGTCCTTCTACCTCAGTCCGCTGTTCGGTGTGAAGAATGCCGTGGAAGCCCCCACTCCTGATGAAATTCACCGCTTAAAAGCCCAGAGCCGCGTCGCCTTGCGGTTCACTATCGATTTCCTGCGGCGTATGGGAGTCGTTGCGGAGGACGGCATGATCGACGGGCTGAACTCTTTTGTGACGGCGTTAATAGCCGCGGAACCCAGTAACTTCGTGTTCGTGTCCATGCTGCTACGTGGAGTGCTGCATGGCTTGGTACGACCTACGAATGAGGATCCAGAGATTGAGCGCCAGAATTTCCTGGCAGTCCTGGGACTGGTTTGTCGAGTCTTCCACACTAGGCCCATCTATTCTTCTATGGAGCTGAAACGCATGTTCGCTCAGCAGGATGCTACTCTGGAGCCATACGACCCAGTATTCAAGCACACATGTGACGCAGTCGAGGAGGCCATCTCCGAGTACAACCGCACCACCCTGCAGGTAGCGCGGGGCTACGCACGCTGCATCGGCGCCGTCGACGCAATTGCCACTCGAAACTATGAACTCCCGCTGTCGGGTGTGAGCTTCAGCCGGACTGACACCCAAGCGACTGGGTCGCGGTGGGAGGCGTTTCTCGCCAGTCGCCGTGTTCGTGGTGACGACCGTCAGGCAGTCTCACCACTCGTCGCATCCAGCGGCTGCACGGACCTGGAGATGGCTTCGCAGGACCAGCTGCTGTATTGGACGAAGGAACATGTGTACATCGACACGTCTCTGTTCGCGTTGATTCCTGCAGCGGACCAGCAGTTAAACTCCTACTTCTACAAATTCGTGACGGCCGACAAGCCTAACCTCAAGGAAATGATCTACGACAACTCGTTACCTGCGTCTGAGGCCTGGTTTGTCTTAAAGAAGTTCACTACGACATTGAACACCGTCGCAAGAAACGCAGGTCTTCACCGTGACGAGAACCCTGACGCTGAACCGGATGCTGTGCAGCAGACACTCTGCAGCCTGGCCGAGAAGGCTGCCAGTTACGTAGAAAATTTATGAGTGGAAACCGTTTTCGTAGTCTTCTTGGGCTTCAGTGTTGAAGGCAATCCCAGAATCTAGCTCAAGACTTTCTTGTGTGTGCTGTTTAAGTCCATCCTGAGCCTTGGCCTTTTTCTTGGCAACTTTTTGAAAGTACACAGCGCTAAGGCTGAGGCCCAGCAACACGATGACACTGCTGGCGCTAACAAGACCTGCTACGGCGTCATCTGAATCTGATGGCGAGCCCGTGGGAGTGACAGGTGTCGTGTGGTTGTCTGTAGAATGCGTAGTCGTCGTGCCAGTGCAGCTGGGGCACTTCGACACGAACACGCTGAAGAAGCCGATGACTTCCTCAGAGTTATCCACAGAGCCAAGTCCGACGCACTCTTGGTTTCCGAAAACTCCCACTTCGCATCCGAGCATTTCGGAACAAAACATGGCGCATTCCATCAGTTGTGACGTGGAATGCGTCCCGATGACATTTCCAGCGAGTCGCGTGTGAGGGAGAGTGCACGTGTTGAGATCACTAAAGCACTTCGCGCGTGCCAGACTGTGTGTTGCCGCCCGTGTACTCACTATAGAAGGAGGCATGTGAGCATCGATATCATCGTTTTAGTCACTGTCAAGGTCACAACGGAGCGCGCTGCTCGATCTCCAGAACCTTCAGCCACAATTGGGACTGCAGCCGGGGACTTCCGCCGAGATTGGCCAACAGCTGCACACACAAGTCTAACTCGCCCTTCCGAGCCTGCTCCGTCACAAGCTCAGTTATGGACTGCACACCGCCAGGCTGGTTCAGAATTTCGTTGGCAAGCCGTGCTTGATTGGCCTCCGGTGGAACTCTTGGCAATGGCCTGGACGGTGTTGGGAGGTTCTTGGCGTCAGCAAACGTGTCTAGCGTTCTTTGGGTCGGCAACGGAGGCCTGCTGGCGCTGATTCCGCCCGCATCCTTTAATCGTTTGGGGGGCGGTTTGTTTATAGGGGCCTGTCGCTTTCTTGCCCGCGAGTCGGAGTCCTGCACCACCATCTTTAGTCCGTGGCGGGTCAGCGCGTCCTTTACGACATCCTCGGCCTCCTTGGTTAAGGTGCGTCGCGTGCAGTCAAGTACTCGCATGTCAGGGGTCTCAGCGGACTCGACTGACGCTTTCAACGGCTCACACAGTTGCAAGTCTTTGATGACGTCGCGCATAATTCTGTGTCGCTCCTGATAGGCATTGACCTCCATCACCGACAGGCGCGCACAATGCCTGCGGGAGTGCGCCCGGCTGGGCTGCCCGCACTTGGAGCAAAATGCTCTGTGGGAAACCTTGGCCGTCGGATCCACAGCCACGCCAGGCGGGATGCGAGGCGTACCGTCGATGATGTCGATGAAGGCGACCTGCGACGTTACGGGCACTCGGATAGTTTCCGCAGGAAAAGGACACGCAGCCGAGTCGTGCAGCGGCATGTGGCAGTTGTCGCAGAGACGGAAGGCATCCTTAGGCGCTTTGAACGCCGTGTGGTTAACTTTTCGAGCTTTCTTGACGTCAATATTGGCAGCGTTGTGTGTCTGCACTTCGACCTCGTGCTTTTCTTTGAGCGTCTGCATGAGCGAGAGGAACGCGGAGGGAAACAGAGCTTGAAAAGCATTTCTGAGGTCCTCTTCAAGGCTCTTTTCTTCATCGTCGATCTTCCGTTTCTGTTCTTCAGCTTCCTTTTTTTTCTCCTGTTCCAGAGTTTTTTGTCGTTTCTTCTCCACCTTGGCGTCATTTTCCGCCTGGCGAATGAGAGCCTCTTGAGCCTTCTTCTGTTGCTGCATCTCTTTCAGCAGTTTCTGCTTGTCCCTCTGGGCCCCCAACTCTTCTTCCAAGGCTTCTTTATCCAATTTGCGGCGTCGGTCCTGCTCTTTCAAAGCTTTGCATTTTGAACACAGAAAGGTGATCCACTTGTCAGGCGTCACCTTGAATCCCCGTTTGCAGAGTTCGTCATAAAAAAGTGACGAGGGCCTGAATCGGGTGTATTCTGGAGGGAAGCAGTCGTTGCAGAAACTCGTTGGGCACTCAGAGCAGTGGATCAGCAAGCCTCCGGCTTGGCTTATCCTTCGGAAACAGAGGCAACACTCATGCCATGGACACATCCATGACCGCTTGGGGAGCTCTGTGAGGCCTAAACAGCTGCTGCGATGGTACACCTTCGGGCATGTAGAGCACTTGATGAACGCGTCCTCATGCGGCTCGTCGCTCTCGGAGTCCGAATCGGACAGGCTGGCCGGCCTTGGCTCCTTCTCATTGCAGAGAAAGCAACGCGTTTCGTGCACGAGCACCTTCTTCTCCTTGGCGGCCGCTGTTTGCCATGCTAGCGGATTGTACAGCTGCTTGGGCTGCCGACGCACCCGTTGGGTGCGTCGGACTTGCAGCGATGGGAAGGCAGCGCCGTCGGACAAGTTGGAGAGCGACAGAGCGTTGCTGTCCAGGCCGGAACTCTCGGGAAGGTCGCGATCTGGAGTCTGCGGCGGGGTCCCAGTGACGGATCTGGCTTCCTCTTCATCCTGAGCTTCTTTTACTGATACAAAAGCTTCGTTGTCCTGAGCTTCCTCTTCGTCTTCGCTGGCGTCCTCTTCTTGTTCAACAATGGCCACGCCATCCGGGATCTCCATACGCTTGTGGTTCACGAAGTCACGTAGCGACCAGAACTTAAGCTGCAGGGGGTAGGGTTGTCGAGGCAGTTCGGCGTCGGGCATGTTGAGTTTTGGGTAGAAGGGCTGGTCACTGACCAGCCCCTCGTGCACCAGCCTTCTGATAAGATACTGCACGGGACCTCGCCCGTGATTCAAAAGTTTTCGGATTTCCTCCGCGCTCATTTTGTCATCGGAGTCGTTGGGCTCGTCAAAGACGGCCTCGGCGTCTTCCTTGTTGACCTGGATGAGCAGCTTGTCCATCTTTAACTTTTGTTCACGGCGGAAGGCCATGCGTTCCTCTACGCTCCACTCGGTAGCGAGCTTCCAGATGTGCACGTGCCGGTTCTGGCCTATTCTGTGTGCCCTGTCAACCGCTTGCAGGTCAACGAACGGGTTCCAGTCCTCGTCGTACAGGACGACGTGATTGGCCGTCACGAGGTTGATGCCTACTCCTCCAGAGCGCGTGCCGATTAAGTACACGAGGTGAGTAGACTCCGAGGAGTTGAACTCTCGAATGTCAAGCTCTCGGATCATCCGGTTGGTGGTTCCGTCCAAGCGCATGTAGGTCCAACCACGCCATTCACAGTACCGTTGCAGCTCGTCCAGCACCAGTCGAAACTGGGAGAAGACGAGCACTCGGTGCATCAGCCGCTTTGGCCCTTGGACCTTGGGTTTGCGACCGGCTCCACCCGCCTTGAAACGTGCAGGCGTCTTAGGCGTGAGGTCCTCAATGAATGGAGCGACCAGTGGCATCCTTTTTGACAAGTCTAGGGAAATATCAGCTCGTTTCGTCTGCGGAACTGGAGAATCATCAGACTCCTCGATGATTCGTGTTTGGCGTCTGACAGGCGGCGTGTCATCCATGCCAAACTCCGCAGGATCCACTGGTGAGCTCAGCTCAGAATCGGGTACAACCTCGTCAATGACCTTCGGAGGAGGCAAATCTGTAACAGTGAGCATGTAATCCTCAAAGTTGACGTCGTCGTACTCCTCATGCAGCCAGCTCTCCTCCACGTCAATCTCCTTTAAACTACCGATACGAACGGGGTCTTCGTCCAAATCTACAGGTATTCCTTCTATGATCTTTCGTTTTTGCTCGGAGTTGAACGCGTCCGCGGCCTCTCGGTTTTTCTTTCTCAACACGTCCTCCCGGTTTCGCTGATAGGACTCTACATAGGCTGGGACGTAGCGAGAGTTCTCGCGGTGCAGCTGGCAGAGAAGACGGTCCAGGAAGATGAGCTTGCTGCTCATGTTCACGTGCTCCCAGCCCTCCGCCATCTTGAGCTTCTCCACATTTGCACTAACGAGGGCTTTCATGGTTTCGTCTTCCACTTGCTCCATCAGTTTCTGTAGTTTCTCCTCTTGATGGTGGAAGGCGACCATTCCTCGAGGGTGGGAGCAACAGATGCGCATCTTGATCACAGTCCCAAGCAACTTGCGCACGTTCAGGTTGTCCAGGTCCTCTGTAGATATGAAAAGCAACAGGTCATACCACGTTGCTGTACAGGCGTTCATAGGCAGCCAAACCTGATGCTCGATCTTCTTCGGCAGCGAAACTACGAGGTCCTTAGTGCGTCGTAGCATCATCTTCTGCAACAGGCTCGAGATGGCTTGCACCCTCTGCTCGTCCATCTCCGTATCCTGGATGTCGTTGGCGGACGTGAAGACCGTCGTCTGGAAGGCGGCTTCGAAGCTTTCTGAGTCACGAAGGACCGTCGGGAAGAGGAAGTTCAGCAGTGTGAACAGCTCGCGAACATTATTCTGCAGAGGAGTACCGGTTAGAAGTACACGCATGTTGGCTGAAACGCGGTCGAGAGAATGCCGAACGCGTGAAGTTTGGTTTTTTATCTTGTGAGCCTCATCCAAAATCAGGCAGCTCCACTTCATGTTGTCAGCGAAAAACCACTCTTCCGTGACGCAGGTCTCATATGTGGTAACCGTGATGTCGTAGCAGCCGTCCTTGGCGACGGGGTCGTTCATGGAGTGCGCCCTTTCAGCCTTGGATCCACAAATCTTGGTCACTGTGAAGTAGGGGGTGAATTTGCGGATCTCCTGCAGCCAGTTGCCCACCGTGGATAGCGGCACAATCACCAGGTGAGGCCCGAAGATGCGTCTAGCCCTCAAAGCGCCCAGAAAAGCTAGTGTCTGCATGGTCTTCCCAAGGCCCATCTCGTCAGCTAGTATTGCGCCTGACTTCTCCGCGTAGGCCTGCAGCAACCACACCACACCTTTCTTCTGATAACCGCGAAGACTGAGGTTTTCTTTCAACAGCGTAAACCCCTCGGCACGAGCCTGCCTCTCAATTCCTTTGAAAATGGAGGCGAACTCGTTAGGGTCGTCTGGTGACCGTTCCGAACCCGCCTTAACCGCTGCTTTTTTGATACGTGTGAGCACGGCAGACTCAACGAACGGGGCCAGGAGACGTCTGTGTCTCCATAGAAAACGGCTCCAGCCCGCCTGACATTTCCGCCGCTCCTTCATGATGATGCTCTGCCGCTTGGTCGATATCTGCCGCCTCTCCTGTTTCGAGAGACGCTTGTGTAACATATTCTTCAGCGGGTCCTCGCCTTGGCAAATGGGACATCCCCACTGGTCATCGGCGGTGCCAATGTTGACAAACTCCGGGTCAATGCACTTGGGATGAAAGGACTGGTCGCAGAGGTCACACCCAAGCAGGCGTCCTCCTTTCTGACAAACGTAGCAGATGGTAACATTCCCTAATTTGGTCTTGCCGAAAGTTCTAGACTGCACTTGACTACGGTTTGGCTTGGGCTTGAACGCATCGGGGTCACACACTGGGCAATACCAGCTGTCCCCCTCAGGGGTGTCTGTCATTTTGAGACAGCTGAGGTGCACAGAGCGTGGGCAGCCATCACACAGCAGAAGTGTGTCGTCGATATCATCGCGCTGGCACTTGTAACAGAACTCGTCATTCTCTTCGTCTTGCTTGCACCCAGGACACAAATATCGCTCGTCGTCGTCGTCGCTCTCCCAAATCCCCACGTTCCTTAGACAGGAAATGTGGAAGGATTTCGTACATGCCTCACCGGAACCTGAAAAACTGTGAATGCAAGAGATGAACGGCAGACTTACATGCTAGGTCCACGGCCTCATCACGGCAAATATCACACCATTTCTTATGACGTTTGCCCATCGCTAGCAGAATTAGGCAAAAAAATCCGGAAATCCCGGCCGAGGAGATATGGCGTGCATGATTTCCTAAAGGCAGTCTTAAAATGCGCCTGGGTCGTAAAAAATGCAGTGCATCAATGGTGGTGAGAGTCGGGCTGCTGCGTATTTCACAATAAACACATCTGCAATAAAATGATCGAGAGGGAGGAATGAGCTGTGAGTCGAGCTTAATATCCCACAAAGATCACATGAGTACATTGGTTGAGGTTTCACGTTCCAGCTTCACAGTGTGGAAGATCGCCAAACACCCGATTTTCACGAATGTCAGAAGAGGTGGCACAATCGAAGGTTGTTGTCGACGGCTCCACACCCGTAACCGTTCTTCAAGTGCCTAAAAAGGTAGCCGACTTCTGGCACTTGGCTCCTGCGGGTAGCGTTCTCGGCGCGATGGAGGACGTCAACGGTCACAGTTGTCTGACGGTGTCGCCTACTTCCATGGCACTAACCCAGAAGATAATAAACCCTGCAGCGAAGGACCTTATCAATCTCAAGGCGCTGGGCGCGTTGCGAGGGAAGGAGCAGGTGCGAGACGGATTGGTCTTGCTCTCCGAATCCGTGCGGCCAGTGGAGGAAGTGAGTGAGGTGCAGTTCGCGCTCAGCCATGAAGTGCGCGGCTACGTGAAGATGTCGTGTGACCCAAGTAAAGCGTCAAGTTTGGTGCAGGTGCTGAAGAAGGATGCCAGCAGGAGCACTGTGGAGAGCAGTCTGCGCGAGGAGGCAGGGGGACTGACCCAATCACGACTGTTCAAGTACTTCGACGCTGACGGCGAGCCGATGCCCGTCACGAAAAAGCGCGCTCGCGGCGACGGTGCTGTCCAACCAGATGATCTGCGGCGATCGCTGTTCAGCATTTTTGAGGAAGACGATCGTGCAGACGCAGGGTGGTCTCTAAAGGACCTGACTCGGTTGACAGGCGCGTCGCAGAGCGCAATCAAGACAGCACTGGAGGGCATCGCGGACCTGAAAAGAGGCGGAGAGGGCCGCCGTGCCGTATACTACCTCAAGGCTGAGTATCAAGGCAAGCAGTCTTAAGGTCGAATCATTTGAA
>NW_027151738.1:0-16163 GCF_019968955.1 Porospora cf. gigantea A | reverse complement strand
CGTGTATCGTGGTCATGAGTGCCTCCACTATGCCGAACTTGTCATTCACAATCTTGACGAGAGGAGCGATGCAGTCTGCCGAATCCGTTTACTCCGAGAACAACCACGTGTGTAACATGCTGTGAGCTTCTCCCCGTTGGACATGAAGGAATCCTGCTGAATGATTTGGCCAACCGAATCATGCTGAACGATACCTTCGTTAAACTCGTTACCTAGTACGATAACGAATGGGGTTACAGAAACCGAGTTGTTGACTTGGCCAAGCATATTATGGCTTAATTGTATCCTTTCGAACATTCTTTTGCAAGCACATATGGTGTTTCCAAAGCAGCTCTCATTTCGCAGATGAAAATTTGGTTGCGGTGTCGCGACCCCACGAGGACTCAAACCCAAGAAATAGTATAACATCAAATGCAACTCTTTACCTGTGCGTTTATTATCGGAGCCGTTGGAGCCTACCGGGTCGACCACGACACGCTTTTGAACAAGATAGATGGTGACCAGGCTGTGTCGGCCCTCCACCTGCTCGCTGACGCGGAGGACGCTGACGCCGAGGACGCCGACGCGAGGCAGCTGCGGAAGGACGAACTCGAATCCATTGTACGCAGTATTAGTCGGCACAGCAAGGAGCACCCGGCTCGCCCTCGTAAAGGTCCGCAAAGATGGCGACCCGACTCGCGCAGGAAGAGCCTACGCGGAAGGGAATCGCACGGCCTACTCGCAAGGGAATCGCACGGCCTACTCGCAAGGGAATCCGCGAAGTAACGATAGAGGTACCGTGTAACGCTGGCAGTAATGAACTATGTGAAACTTTCGAATCAAAAACGCATCTAGGGACGTGTGTCGATAGCGCCTAGAAGAGTAGCAGAAGTGTAAGTGTTTCAGCTTCGCTGCGGTTTGCGTGTCACACTTGATTTGTAAGTGTTTCAGCTTCACTGCGGTTTACGTGTCACACTTGATTAATAACAGCACACTCAAATCTCTGGAGATTTCAGGGATTCTCCTGACATGAGTGCGAACATCTCCAGCAATCCGTCAGATCATCCGCTGTCCAAGGATCCAGACGCATCTCTACAATCTGCAGCCAAGGAGGCAACGGAGGCAGCCGGAACAGCGGTTACACCCCCTTCGCAGCTCCCAGAGGGCACTGGGACGAAAACGATCATCACGGCCAAGTCGGAAACCATGGCTATTCCAAAATCAGAAGCCTCTGACGCTGCATCCAAAAAATCGGCGACCATGATACTTCCGAAATCAAAAGCCGTTTCTAAAGCTGCATCTAGGAAATCAGCCACCATGGTTATTCCGAAATCAGATGCCCCCTCTGAAGCCTCGTCTAAGAAATCAGCAACCATGGTTATTCCAAAATCAGATGCCCCCTCTGAAGCCTCGTCTAAGAAATCAGCGACCATGGTTATTCCGAAATCAGAAGCCCCCTCTGAAGCCTCGTCTAAGAAATCAGCGACCATGACACTCCCGAAATCAAAAGCCCCCTCTGAAGCTGCATCTAAGAAATCAGCAACCATGGCCATTCCGAAACCTGAGTTCCAGACCCGGCAAATCCTGTACGAGCAGCCTGGGATGCCCGACGAGGAGAAGGCGTCCAAGATAGCTTCCGACGAGTCTGAAGACGCGGTGATAGCCACCGAGAGCCGCGCCGGGCCTCGCTACGTCTACCCCGACAAGAGAGACCCAGGCTTTCTGCCGTACATGAGATCCGGAAGTGTCTCCCTGGAGATCCAGGCGTCACTGACCAGCGATACGGTAGTGGAAGTTGACCCTGCTGTTATACGGAAGCGGAACCTCGGGCAGATGGAATGGGTGTTGAGCCGCATCTACGGTTTTATGGACACCGATATGCCGGAAATCTGGCGTCCACGGCCATCGGGTTCGCGCTACAACAGTCAGCGAGACTTGGCTGGTGATACGTGGGGCGTCCTGAACCTGATAACTCTGTACAACGAAACCAGGCAGATCGAGTTTGTATACAAGGCTCGCGCCCTCATAAAAGAGGTGCACGAGGTGTTGGGACGCGCCAGGCTGGACGAGAAGGATTTAGCTGGTCGGAGTAGGCGGTGGAGCCAGGTTTTCGTGAGGCCGCCTGAGCGTCTAGGATTGAGCACCGACGACCACCCGGTACTGGGCGGTCTTCGCGACGGCTACGACATTCACGAGAAGTACGTAGAGGGAGACGGACAAACCTTCGAGAACCTTCTGCGATGGGCATATGCCCTAAACCGCTTCGCGCTGTGGACGCGTGATGTTACGTACAACGACCAGGCGGTAGAGCTGTTGCAGCTGGCGCATCGCGCCTTCTGTAAGCGACCGGGATCTGACAGGCCGCGCTTTATGTACCGTATGGACGTGGACCGCACAAAGTGAGGAACTGGGGGCGCGTACACAGATTTAAAACCAACCGAGAAGCACCGCTGTCCACCTTCGAAGCCTATTGCGTGTACAGTCTCGTGGCGGATTTATACGATGCCGAGCCCGAGGAAGGCGACGAGGAGGTATCTGTGCTGGTGGAGGAACGCCACGACTGCGAGAAAATGGTCGACTACGCGTGAGACGCCCTCCAGCTTGAACACAGACTTAATGCCATGCAGACGTCGGACCCGCTAGAGATTGGAGTGGCTTTCTGGTGTTGCCACGCGCTTCTGGTGCCGCCTGCGTGGGTGAAGCAGCTGAAGGCCAAAACGTGGAAGATGTTCGATGACCTTGAGGACCAGCTGTACTGGTCTAGGGAGCCTTTCCGTAGGCTGATGCACCGGGAAATTATAATGCTGCTAGGAGTTCTACTGATGGACCCCGATAAGGATCGAGCTTTATTCGTGAAGGAGCAGATACCCACGTGGATGGACCAGATTTGGAAGCACGACCGCATTCGTTCACCAAACAGTTGGCTGTTAACGCTACAGCCTTCAGTCTGGGATCCGCAGGTGCAGCCGGCAGAGGACTTCACATTGTGGGGGGCTGCCTCAGTCGTGACTCAGCGCGCAAATGGAACCGATCCCCAACCCCAGACCCCACATTTCAAATGTGTACTCCCCAGCGGTCCCTGATCTCTCCAAAATCAAACTCGGAATCTTTGTGTTAGGTTGCGACCCTGATACGGCTTGGGGCAAGGCCATGCTGGGTAACAGATGCAACGCTCACATCATGCCTCCCAGCGCCCTGGACCCTCACCTGCTAACTATGGGCCGACGGCTGGCGGAGCCACCGAATGCGAGGTCCTCACGAACGTCTGAAGTGCACTCTGGCGCTGGCAGCGCAGTCACTAGACAAAGCGCGGTTACTGAAGTCACCAGAGGAAGTTCTCGCAAGAGCATCGTCTACCCCCGGCACGCCATCACGACTGACGGGCGTGTGGAGGTAGAGGTCACCTCGGCGCTGGCCTCAGTCAGCGATTCTCGCCCGCAGTCAGCGCGTGGGTAGAGAATGTGAAAGATACTAGTCATCCTCCCTTTGAAACATAGCGAAAGATATGAAACCAACATAACGATAGATACGTTTTCTACTCATGATTCGGGGGACAAAACAGACAGCAACACACTAATTAAATTGTTTATTGCATACTTACCTTGCCTATGAGAACGGGGTCTCCAGCATCCTCGTCTCCTCTGTGGAGCGGCGCATTGCACTCAGTGGCCTGTAATACAGAGTGGGCTCACGCTTCGTGGGACCCAGTGGCACAGTTTTTACCGAAAGGCCAGACGTTCGCGTCTCGGCCAACAAAATTATGTCGCTTTGGAGGATGTGGATGTTGGGACGTTTTGATAGCTTTGCATGTGTGACCCTCTGTCTACACGACTTGGTTTTTTCCTTGCCTTCGTCTTGTGACTTGTATTGCTAGTCCCGCGGCAGTCAGAGTGAACACCAGAATTAGCGATCCGAGGAAGTCCAGTGTAACCAGGGCGGGCTTCAGTGGGGCTGTGTAGGAGGTTTAACAAACTCACACGTCAACACGCGTGTGGGATAGTTCATGAAATCGAGAGAGAGGCTGTCCAATCGAAAGTCTTGCTGATAGACATGCCACAAGTACAGACAGAAGCCAGCTGAGAGGTAACTTGCTCCTAGACTACCTGCTAGCGACCCTACAGAGGACATCGCCAGGTACGCCGTCGCGAGCGCTACCATCCCCACCAAAAAAGGCGAGAAGCTGAAGGGCAGAAAACAGGACAGGGCCAGCAGAACCAGTGCTACGGACAGCCACGCAGGGTATAAAATTCCGAGGAAGATTGCGATTCGTGTGTTGGTCCAGAAGAGGCCTCCCACCAGAAAGCTCAACAACAAGCACACGGTCTCACTGATCAGAGGGCTGACTATGTGGATGCGCTGCGGTGCAGACTGCGCGAAATGCCTACGAGAATGGACATGAGGAATACCAGCTGACCCACGACGGTCGCGTTGTGTAGTGGGCGCTGGGTCGGGTCACTGCGTCGGAAAGGATCTGGCGTCTCACTCGCTCACGAAGATGCACCAGGTTGTGGGAGCCAGGAGTAAGGAAACCACGGCAGAAAGCAGGACTTGGGATTTGAAATCCGAAACGGCAGAGAGGCGGGACAAACGACCTAGATCCGTTGGGGTGGGTCCGAGTAGAGGTTTTCCGTCGGGTCCGAGTAGAGGTTTTCCGTCAGGTCCGAGTAGAGGTTTTCCGTCGGGTCCCTCACCACCCGAAAGGAGGCTGTTGAGCGCTGCTTTGACTTCCTCTGCCTGCTGTGCAGCTGCCGCCTGCTCCGATTTGGCGGCAGCTTCTGCCGCCTCGGCTGCCTTCTCTGCCGTCGCCTCGGCTGCTAACCCCTCCTTGAGTGCTGCTGCGCTCTCAACAACCTTGCCCCCCAACGTAACTGCTTGTGGCTTGGACTTTGGAGGTGGTTTATGGTGAACGCCGGGCTCTGGACCAGCTATTGGGTATGGCGCGACCGCCAAACACCACACGACGAAGGGTATCACCCTGAAAAGCATTTCAGTCACGCACAAACTGGAAGCGCTCTCTCAGACTCGCATGCTCCGCCTTGACTGCGATCGTCGATTTACACTCAGAGCACAGCAACGACACCACTTCACTCAGCGCGAGGTTGGTTTGGCCGAGCTCCCCAACGAGTTTGATGAACTGCTGCTGTAATGTGCTCGTCTTGGTGTCCATGACTGTGAGATCCGCCGCGAGGGTGTCTTTCTCATCCCGTAGAGCGCAAATCTGGCGTTCCAGCCCCGCCGCCTTCTCCTTAGATCTCTTGAGGCGCTCTTCACAGAGCCGCAGCTGCTTCGTGGCTTCTGACACCGCGAGGCTCAGCTCCTCGCGTACATGCTCGTGCGAGGCCTCGACAGAGACAAGCTTTTGCTTGTGCAGGTCATGAACGCTGCGTAGTTTGTCAACAAACGCCTGCATCCAGAACTCTGTTGACGCTTCGCTCCTGCCATACAGCGTGGCCGAAGTCACCAGTGAGTCCAGGACTGAGATACAGTCCGCCCAGTATCGCGCTTGATCCGTTTCGAAGTTGGCCTCCAGGTCGTCGATGAAGGACTGAAAGAGAGGTGCCAGAAACGCCTCCACGGTGTCGGTGTTGGCGCTGGTGGAGTGCACCACGGTGAGCGCTGTCAGGGCGGCTCCGGGGCCGTCAACGTGAGGTAGCATTTGCAGCTTCTGTAAGTTTACGCTGACGGTAAGGCTGTGATGGTCCAACTCCTGAAGGAACGACCGCACCGCCTGGGGAATGACGTCGACGATGTCCTCGAACGTGAGCAGTTGCTTCCAAACCGTCGTTGCCTCACTACCCTGTGGCATGGCCTGCAGGTCCTCCGGTGACAGAAAGCAGGATACATCCAACCACCACCGCAAGAGGCTGCATTTCTGCGGGCTCAAAGTCTGGTTGGAGACGCCCATGTAGTGCACTATATGGTAGATACAGTGAAAGCGCATGAAGGACTTCCATCGGTAGTTTTTTGCGGCGCTGATGAAGTTCAGCTGTCGCCTAACCCTCGAGACCACAGCGCTCACCGTCTGACCTACGAGCTCCGCCTTGGCTGCGCATTCCGCCTGCACCAAGCCTCGACGGTTGGTTTCTGTCTCTGCCAGAGTCTTAACCTCCTGGAGATCTCGGCGCAGCTGGGCTGATTCGGCTTGGGATACCGAAACCTGAGCTTCTAGGGCCTCAACCTTCGCCCGGAGTTCTGCCTCGCGTTTCTCTCTCTCCTCATCCTGAGGACGTCGTAGATCAGTTGACAAGCTGTGCTCTCTGAGCTCCAGAGACTCTGCGTTTCGGGGGTCCCCGCCAGTCACCAATCTTCAAATTCTGCGCAGCGATAACATCCAGCAGCGCTCTGTTTTCGTTTCTGACCTCCGCCAAATCGTCAGCAGACTGGCTGGTAGCGCCCTTTATAGGGCTGGCTGATCCGAATGGCAAGAAGTTTCGCCACGACGTCTCTGGCATCTCGGGCAGTTGGGGAGCCTTCTCCAGCTTCATCAGGGTGAAGCACATGGCGTCTAGCTTGGCCAAATAGTGCTTGGATCGCTGTTCGGTTACCAGCAACATGTCCTGATGGTGAAGAACCACGATACTCACCTCCAGAGTGGCGTTCCGCTTTATTTGGGCTTGCAGCTGGCTTTTGACGTCGAGGCCATCAGAAGCTACTCGGTTCATTGGTCTTTTATAACTATTTTTTTCAATAACCCGTTCCCTTAAACGGATGTTACTTTGGAATTTCTTTCATTTACAAAGATACGCCATTAGTCTCGAGTGATCCACCTCCAGTGGGCCAGTAGACGTGTCAGGATGCCCGGCTTCTGTTTAACTCGGTACTTAGTGGCGGCAACGCAGTTTCTGGGCAGGTGGGGCCCAACTGCGTTCTTCCGCTCAATGGCCTTGGACTCATTTTCAATTTCTCGGCACATGCGGATGAAGGCTGTGTCGGGAGGAGGGATTGCGTAGGCTGCGCTTCGAAAGGTTACAGACTTTGACGACATCGGAAAAGTTATGGTGCGAAAGCGAATGTTTGTGTGACGATAGGAAAATGACGAAAACGTGACAATGCTTTTGGAAGTCTGTGTAGATAATGCAGAGTCTGTGCGGAGGGCGTTAGCTGGGGGTGCCGACCGCGTAGAGTTATGCGCCGCCCTTAGCGAAGGAGGTTTGACACCTTCCATCGGGTTCGTCGACTGGACAGCTGCGTTTCTGAAAAAGACGCACGTACAAGTAGTGGTGATGATTCGCAACCGCAAGGGGGACTTCGTCCTCGATGAGGACGACATTCGTATCATGAAAGAGGACATAAAGGTGCTGGGGAAGAAGCATATCCACGGTTTCGTACTGGGCGCGTTGCTTCCAGACGGAAATCTTGATGTGGTAACACTTCGTGTCCTGTTGGAGGGCGTGGACCTCCGTAAGCACACCTGCACTCTCCACCGATGCATTGATCAGGTCTCTGACGTCAAGCGCGCCCTAAGCCAGGCTTACGCCCTGGGATTCCGCCGCGTTTTATCCTCCGGAGGGATGCCCAATTGCAACGCCGGCGCCGCGAATCTGAGGCGAATGCGCGAGTACACAGCAAACAAGATGGCAGACATGAAGATCGTGGCTGGCGCAGGCCTCTGCGGCACAAACGCCGAACGAGTGCAGCGGTTGACTCGTGAGATAGATGTGGACAGCGCGATTCAGAATGTGAAGAGTACCACGGCTCCTTCAAAATGGTTCGCAAGTCGACGATGAGGTTCGACCGAAAAGCAGTGCAGTTCAACCGAGCCGGACAAACCTCAGGAGAGAACCTGGAATCGTCAGCCAAGGACGTCGACCCAAAAGCAGTGCAGTTCAACCGAGCTGGACAAACCTCAGGAGAGAACCTGGAATCGTCAGCCAAGGAGTCTGTGCCTGCTCCGAGCCTACCGAACAAGCGCCTAAACGCTTTCATAGGGTCGTTTGCCCAGGAGTCCGCGGTATTTGACCCGGATTACGACTACCACGTTCCTAATACTGAAATGATGATTCTGGTTAAGATGCAGATTGGGTCCTCTATGATCAATCACAAACTCTTGAATGAAGTCAACAAGCCGAGGTGAGGATGTCTGAGATGAAGCCTGCACACCCATCCACATCAAGGAATACCTGCATCTAATTATGAAAAGACACCCACTTTTTCCTGCAGGTTTATATTACAGCGATAACTCGGATGGCCATTGGTATCCACACGCACCTCGACTAGACAGCCATTCCGCACAGCTGCTTAGTGGCGACCCGCAATCCCACCTCTCTTCTTCTTGCTGATGAACCGCCGCTCGTTCAGCAGGCCTCGCCGACTTAAGTGCAGGCAGAGCGCGTGTGCAGTGAGTGTCGCGTCTTCGTCGTGGAGAACTGACACCACTGGCCTCTCCGGCTCCGGATGAGCGGTGAACCGCATTTCGAGTCCCGCTTCAATAGAGACTTCCGACCGTAGCAGCCCGCCAACAACAAGCACATCGGAGTTCGTTTGCAAAGTGTCCAGGTTGACACATGACAGCAAACGAACGGACCTGCCGGCCAGCCAGAAAAATACGCCCTCGAAGTCGTCGCTCGTCGACTCCGCCATCTCGACTGGCTGTAAGTCCCTCACTAAAAATTTTGTCAGCTCGCACGAGGTCCCGGCCAAGTGCAGCGTGGCTACCGTGCTCCGACACGCCAGACGTATGAGGTTCGCCGCCGCATACGCAGCCTCTGCACCGCAGTCGAGGTACCGTACCGAGCAGGCCAAATGCAAATTCTCGGCCACGAACCCCTGCGTGTACAGGTAGCCTTCCGTGGGCATGGACATCCCTGCTGCGTCGTCTCTCAGGGCTGGGAGGAGTGAGGGTGCGGGTTGAACGATGGCTCCTTGTTGAGACATCAGCCGTGTAGTCTGGTCACACCCCAGGTACTTCAGTGTCGTCTGCACGTACATCGCGTTGACTTCCTCCAACAGGGACAGGACCAAGTCCAGGTTACCAGTAGGCGGGGGGTTGTACGGCGCACTGGCGGACGTCGCCATGGATAGAACCCTGAGTATGAAGGTAAAGGCCGCTCACTGCTCCAGAACGCGCTTTTTGTGCACTGTGAGCTCTGGCCGACTCAGCATTTCTCCGATCTTCGGGAACGAGCCAGGCGACCGCACCTGACTGTTCCAAGGGAACGTGAGAAGGTCTGAAGCTGTAGGTCTTGAGGTGGCATCGCGACTAACCATGCAGCGTATCAGGTCCACAACGTAGCTCGGCACGCGCTTCGAGAAGCTCTCAGGGAAGAGGCTTCGCTCGAGCAGGTCGATCAGCACACACGAGCGTTCCATGCTGGTTTTGAAGGGCTCATGCCACAGCTCGAAAAACAGGACTCCGAAGGAGTAGACATCAGCGCTGGGGCCGTACCAGCCGCCCTTCTCTTGTTCGGGCGCCGCGTAGAAGCGCGTGCCCATGCCGCCGCTCAGGCGAAATTTTCCCTTCACGTGGCAGTCGAGGCCGTCTCGGTCTCCGAGAACGGTAGAAAGCCCGAAGTCGCCGATCTTCAACTGGCAGTCGAGCAAGTCTACCTCCTTCACACTGGCGTCTGCTTTCCACAACACAAAGACGTTTTCGGGCTTCAGGTCGCGATGGATGAAGCTCCGCTTGTGAAGAAAGTCCAGTGCCGTAACAATCATTTCGAAGAAGTGCCAGATAACGGCTGGCTCCTTATACACCTCCCGAGTCTCGATGACATCGTAAAGCGTGGAGCCGCGGACGTATTCCATGGCCAGGTACAGCGTCATGCCTGGATCCTCGTCGGGAATTGGACTTGAGTGGCTGGTCTGAAGCATGCGGCTCAATGTCGTGGAGAGCCGAGCCGGGACACTGAAAGCCATACACTCGACCCAGGCGCTGTAGTAGCGGACGATCAGCCCGTGGGCCAGCGTAGCTGCGATTTTCGCTTCTCGCAGCACCAGAGACCACGCAGCCTTGTTGGATGATGGTAGGCGGATGGTCTTGACCGCGAACAGCTTGTCGGGATCCCGTGAGTCCACTTCAGCACCCTTTACGCAAAGGGAAACCGATCCAAACCCTCCGGACCCAAGGACTCGGACGACCTTATAGTCTCGTACGAATCGGCTGGTCACTAGGTCTGCGGGTGGCTCGTCATGATACACATCCATGGACACTATTACTCCTGTTTCAGCAGCTTGCGTGGGAAGAAGGCCTTGATAGAAAGGCTGCGATAACGGCACTGTAGGGAGACCAAAGGCGTCGCAGAGGAACAGAAGGACACCCTGCATTACCATCACGCTCAGCTGCGACGCGTTGAGCAACGAATCTACTGTTGGGAAGGATGTCAGTGGCGTGAAGTGCTTCGTAGGCGGCATCTCCTTCAGGGCATCCATCAGAGCCAAGGACATCCTCCATTTCAGCCCGTACGACTCGGCCTCGTCATAGGAGATCTCGACATGCTCTGCATCGAAGACCCGAACTCGGAGAGTGATGCAGACCCGGTCCACTCCTTTAGGTCTGTTGAACCAGTTGAGCAGTAAATCAGAGGCCATGACGCGAAGTACGAAGTCGAACTGCGGAGTATTTGGCTCCCCAAAAGACACTCCCTCCTCAGATGAGGTTCCGCTGTTACCGGCGTACGTTTCCACGACTGACAGAGCCAGGAGGTTCTCTCGTTCGTCATCTGGAGCCGAACGCAACTCCCAGATGGTGTTCCAACACAGTAGCAGTTGGCTTCTGCAGTGTAGGAGCAGGTCGCTAGGCCCTGTAGGCCTCGCTTGGAGACGGTTTTGTTCACAGAATGCAAGCAGGGCGTCACTCACCCACATTTGGCTATTTCTGCCCGTGTGCTTCCTGCACAAAGAGCAGCTCGTGGTCCAGATTGCGTACGTAGAGGTCTCCGCCTTCGAGCTGGATCTCCAAGTCTGAAAGCAGCAGCTCAGCCAGCTGCTGCTCCATCTCTCGAATATCAGGGGGCGCGCTCTTCTCGCTCTTGTGAACTTTCTGCCCCCTCCACCTACCCGTTGTCTTGTCTAAGTGTAGCGTGCAGTTGAGGACGTTGTACACTCTGATAGTGAACGGTATTATGCTTCTGCAGGAGTCCTCGATCGTGACCTTGGCTCTTTCGATGTTGGGGTGCCCAGCGGACCCGTGGAAATTGCCGTCGTACAGTGTCATGGCGCGCAGAATGAGGTATTTCTGACTAATGCCTGCAGATGCGACCTAAAAAATTCGTTCACCCTCTTCGTCTTGCTGTGACTGTACACATACATGATGCCTGTCACAGCACTAGGTCTTCACTTCACAGAGAGGCTTGGCGTCGCAATTTGGAGTGACGACGCTCGCTTCGAGTGCACGGACTACCCTTACTGTGTGAGTTTCGAGGGGCTGGCCAACAGCCAGCGGTGCTCGCGAACGTGATTCAGTTCGCGAGTCGAAGAGCTGAGGGGGAATTTACCCTCGTGATCTCGGCAGCCACCAAAGCGCAGATCAAGGGACATATCCGCGCCGTAGTCGACGTGACGGCACAAGCAACGCTTACGCTGCGACCGGCGGCAGATTTCCTGTACTCCAACGCAATGTATGCGTTGCTGAACTTCGGCTCCAATGGAGCTTCGGCAGTTCAACGGCAGGCAGCGTTGAGAAGTCGGCTGGACTTAAGCCGAACGGACGCGGTGTCGGCGCTTGGAGGCGTGGTCGCCTTTATTAGGCGGTCTATCGAGCCCTGCGCCTTCAGTATGGACCAAATCGTGGAGCTCAAGATTGATGACTACATGAGCGTGGATGTGTCCACTGCTACGGACATTGGAATGTTCTCCGACGAAAAGCAAAGGCAAGAGCGTCCTACAGTGCTGAGTCTCTTCCAGCAGAATCTTTGCGCCCCGAAGATCAGTGCAGCGGTGCTCAAACGCTGGGTGAAGCTGCCGCTGAAGTCTCTTGGCGCTATCGAACGTCGTTTGAATACAGTGGCGCAACTGGTCGAGAGCGACAACGGCGAGGTGTACTACAGTTTCAAACGCCTGTCGCGCCGGCTTTCAAACGTAGAGCCGATACTCTCGAAGCTGAAGCTACAGCCGATTGTGAAGGTTCACGACTTCACATCGTTGATCGGAGTCGTGGAGGCGTTGATTGAGCTGGAGGAGCTCATGTTTCGCTCCGTAGTGTGTTTGCCTTTCGCCCAGAGACTCAGTGACGCGGTCCCGCAAGTGAAGGCTGCCCGACAAGTCTTGTCCGACCTCGACGTCCAAGAATCTGTACGCCGTGAGACGCCTTCCATGAAACCGGAAACTCACCCAGAGCTCCTCGAAGCTTACTGTAAATGGAAGAACACTGACGGCGAGTTAGAGGCACTGGTCGGAGAGGTGAGATCCGAGGGCCGGTTCAACAGATCTGGATGACCCTTATATCGGACTCCACAGCACACTTCGTCCCTGAAGGCCAGCCGATGGCTGTCTGGATGCCTTCCCTGGGGTCTTTTCTGGCCTTTCAACTGACTGAGGAGTTCGGCGAGATGGAGGCGGCGCTTCCGCACGCTAGCTGGTCCTTTGAGTTTGAGAAGGACGGTATGGCTTTCTTCAAAACGCCGCTACTTCATGACTACGACAACGTCGTCGACGCCATTCTTCTGGAGAAGCAGACACTGGAGACACGTCTGCTCCGCGACCTGCAGCAACGGCTGGCCAAGTTCTCAAGCGCCATCAGTGAAGGCGTCGCCGTTGCGGCTGAATACGACGTGTACTCTGCCTTTGCCAAGACGGCCGTTGACATGCGCTGGTGCCGCCCCACACTTGTCACAGAGCCCACCCTCTGCCTGGTTCAGGCCCGCCATCCAGTCTACGAACTGATGTCGTCTCTCGACAGCTCGTGTTTCATCCCGAATGATCTTGACATGTCCCAGAGCCAATGCCATCTGATCACTGGTCCAAATGGCAGCGGCAAAAGTGTTTTCTTGAAGACCGTCGCCGTTGCCGTCTACCTCGCACATCTAGGATCTTTCGTCCCTGCGGAATCTGCCACCATCGGGTTGGTGGACTCCATCATGTCTGTCATGGAAATCCGGGAGACAGCCACCATCGAGAACAACTCGTACTTCTCAACAGCTCTTCTCCGTGTGAGCCAGATGCTCCGGGGTGTCACAGGGTCCACACTGCTCCTCATTGACGAGTTCGGAAAGGGAACCGCCAGCTGCTGTGGTATTGGGCTGCTGGCAGCTGTCATCAACTACATCGGATCCATGCCTTCCGTTCCGCGGTGCTTGTTCACCACTCATTTCCAGGAGGTAGTCTCGCTAGACCTGGTCAAGATCTTCCCGGCCCAGTGTGTGGACGTGTTTTACATGAAGGCGGAGTTGAACGGAGAGGGCGATGACCTCCAGTTCCAGTACGCCGTAGAACCCGGAGTGGCCTCCAGTTCCTACGGAGTGCTCTGTGCCCGTGCCTGCGGCGTACCTGATGACGTAGCCGTGCGCGCCTCCGAAGTGACTGATGCTGTAAAAAGGAGACGTCCCATAGTACCGATGACAGCCCTCACATCGGAGCATGCACGCAGCAAGTGCGTGGACTTGTACCGCGCGTTCCTCTGTGCGGACTTGAGAACGTCTACGGGCATGCAGGCCTTCTTGGAGCTGGCGAAACCCCCTGACGCTTCCGAGGGCAGCGTCGTCTCGAGGATCACCGCCCGAACAGAGAGGTGCCGAGCCAGAAGGTCTACGCCCTTCCCAAAAAACTGCCACAGCCAACCGAATATAGAAGCGCAGCTGCCACCCTCAACTGCCGACATGAGGGTAGTACGCTCGCATGGCTCTCTGTTTGACGCATCGATGAAGCCGGATGGGGCGAGTGCCAAGGATGACATCACAGAAAGCAACTTCATAGTTTTTGATTAATGTTGAGTGTCATTGGACAAAGTTGATCCTGAACGACGTTTGTCGTCACATGAAGAACACCTTCTGATCTATCAACCTGCGTGCGACAAGTCCCAGAAACCCACATCAGATTATTCTCCTCCGTCATCACCGTCAGCAGCATATCAAAGGCCTCTCTGGTGTAGTGCTTCTCAGACAGGTTGTTGACTTCATTTTGGAACTGTGTGAAGTCCATAAAGTCCTCGGAGCATCCTCGTCGGACTCTGCCGGCGATTTGCCGGAAGTGCGTGAGAACGTCTTCGTTGACGTCCTCCAGCGGCAGGGGCGTTTCCGGCCGCTTGGTTGGCGGTTCCACCGCCAGGGGCGGCGTCCGCCCCCGCTTTCGTTGAGGGCTGTCGCTCAGCTCAGACTCGCTGTCGTCGTCGGCGTGGTCCTCTCCAAACAGGGAGTAGCGCAGCAAGTGAATCGCTATCTGCGCGTCTGACTGGGTATGACAGACCCGCCGAACTCACCACGCCGATGGTATCCTTCAGCTTCAGCTTGGCGTGGGCAGTCGCCAAACGTACGCAGGCCTCGAGCGTACGTGCCGTGGGAAGGCTAACACCTGCCGACTTGCGGTCCTTCACTCGGCGCTGCCTCAGCCGGCAGTAGAAGTCGGCAATCCGGCTGGCGGCTTCGGAGGTGAGCACTGGTGCGGGCCTCCTCTTCGCGTACTGGATGTACTTCTTGAGGAAGTCGTGCGATAAAGTGGTCTTGCGGCCGTCAGCATCCTCAGCCCATACCTCAGTGTTGGTCTCCCCCTCAGTGGAGGGGCCCAGAGCAGTCATGCCGCGTGTGTAGCCAGTGTACGCGGTGAGTTTAGAGCCTTTGTTATATCCCTGGTGCTGCTGGAGGACTTGGGAACTGATTCGTCTGTCCTCCTCCTTAAGCTGGGAGTCCCGAACCACAAACATAAGGTCAAATCGCGACAGCAGGGAGTCCGGGAAGCTGAGTTGCGCCCTCAGATCCACAGACTCGTCGAAGACGCCATAACACGGATTGGCAGCCGCTAACACGCTGCAGCGAGCATTAAGTCGCGCCTGAATGGACGCCTTGCTGATAGACACTGTCTGCTGCTCCATAACCTCGTGGATAGCAACGCGATCGTCCGATCCCATCTTGTCAAACTCGTCTATGCAGACGAACCCGTTGTCGGCAAGCACCGTGGCGCCTGCCTCCAACCGCTTGTGACCGGTGTCACGATCGGAGACGACAGCAGCCGTTAGACCCACGCCTGATGAGCCTTTGCCGCTGGTCGAGATCGACACCGGCGCAGTATTAAGCACGAAGCGCAGCATTTGGCTTTTCCCACAAGAAGGGTCTCCGATGAGCATGACGTGAATGTCGCCGCGAATTCGAGTCCCTTCCTTGGTGTGCTTCGGTTCGCCGCCTACGAGTTGTAGAAGGAGACCCCGTTTGACCATCTCGCGTCCGAAGATGCTGGGGGCCACTGAACGTGATAGGACGGCGAGTGCATCCTTCCGCCCTGCGATGCTCTTGATCTCTCGGACGTCCTTAGGCGAGAGTGCTGCATCCCGCAGCCCGATACGCTCCACGTTGTTGACTATCAACAACGGCCTGCAGTAGCCGTTGTACTTCCCAACTACCTTGTGGTGTGTGGTCCTGAAGACCCCGTAGCACCGCACCCGGTTCCCTGGTTTCACGCGGTCCACCAAGTCGTGCTCGAACACGACGTCAACGGATCTAGGCAGAAGTCCGTGAGGAGCGCACTCCGGCGTCTCCTGTACGGTGGCGAACTGCGCGTCCTTGAACAGCGAGAACAAGGGGTCCACCTCGAAGGAGCGGCCGTCCTGATCATGCAAGGGTACGGGTCCTCCAGCAGGCTGCACTCGGGCCACTGAGTGGGGGTCCGGGAACAACTTGATGAACGTGTTCTCGCCTCCCACTGTGGAATAGCCCCTCTGTACGTTGCGGTGGCTCACAGAAGACACCCGGGTGAGAATGCCCTCAACGCACACAACTCGATTGCAGAGAGCGCTGTTCAGACCTCGAGGCGTCACGTGGTTGCGGCCTAACCACCCACAGAGGCCGAGCGAGCTGAACCGTACCAGGGGATGGTTGTCAGAGAGTCCGCGGGCTTCTTTGACTAGGGAGGCCACCGCATCTACGACCGGAGCCAGATAGACGTACGGACTTGACACCACAAGTTGGCTCAACGTTCCGTCGACCTCCGATAGGTCATCCAGGCGCACAATCAACCTAGGAATGCCTCTATCCAGCTGCGAGAAGAACTCCTCTAACTTCCCTGTCTGTTTTGCTTGAGACAGCCACCGAAATGCGGCGTTG
>NW_027151737.1:0-16209 GCF_019968955.1 Porospora cf. gigantea A | reverse complement strand
CGAGTTCCATGTGCGATATGGTGCGGATTTCGCAAATTCGGCACACGTCAACCAGCCTGCGGCGGCGAGCGCGTAGGAGGGGTGTCTCCTCCGTAGTATCTTCCCACGGGTCTAGCTGGGGTCAGTACTGCATACGCCACTGCGCAACCTTCCTACGTCCTTATGGGCTACTGTAGCGTCCTCACACTAGTGGTTAGCACTCATTGACACATCATAGAAATTCTCAAAATGGTCGTCGACTACGACGAGGTCATAACAAACCAGCCAGTCGTCATCGACAACGTGAGCTCCGTCCGCACCGCTCACATAGGGGTCAGGTACAATAAAGGCTGGGTTCGCTGGCGAGGAAAAAGCTAGGGTGGTTTTTCCCACGTTGTAAGGGTGACGTCAGACTTATTACGCAGTGTGGGGCGACCCAAGTACACTCGGGTTCTGACAACAGTGCAAGAGTCAGACGTGTTTCTGGGCTCGAGGGCGGAGACCAACCGAGGGCTACTGAAGTTGGATCGTCCGATGAAACGAGGCATTGTCGAGAACTGGAACGACATGGAACTTCTTTGGTCCTTAGTGTACTCCGAGTTAAAGATAAATCAGGAGGACCATCCCGTGCTTATGACCGAGATGCCTCTGAATCCTCGCCGTAATAGGGAAAAGCTGGCTGAGGTTTTCTTTGAAACGTTCGGCGTGCCGGCTTTTTTTGTGGCCCTGCAGGCCATGCTCTCTCTGTACGCGTCAGGGCGCACGACAGGAGTAGTCCTCGATAGCGGTGACGGAGTCTCTCATGCCGTCCCTATTTATGAGGGCTTCGCAATACCGCACGCTATGTGTCGGTCTGACGTTGGAGGACGCGACGTCACGGAGAACCTGGCGCTGCAACTGAGGCGAGCCGGACACGTGTTTCATACGACGGTACGTTTCTGGTGGGGTTATTACCCAGGCTGAGATGGATATCGTGAAGTCCATGAAGGAAAAGGCATGTTTCGTAGCCTTTAAGCCGCAGAAACTGGAGGACTCCTACGATGTCGCAACCAAAATGGGTTCCGGTGGAACAGCTTTCCCTTATCAGCTGCCTGATGGAGCCTACGTTGTACTGTCCAACGAGAGACAGAGGGCACCTGAAGTCCTGTTTCACCCCATGTACATCGGATGTGAGTATCCTGGCCTTCATGAGCTCCTTGCCACTTCAATTGTACGCGCCGACTTGGACCTGCGAAAGACGCTCTTCAAGCACGTAGTTCTTTCGGGTGGTTCCACTCTCTTCGCGGGACTGGGCGATCGCCTGCTGAATGAGCTGAGGAAACTGGCTCCGAAGGAGACGCGCATTCGGATCACCGCCCCTCCAGAGCGCCTTTTCTCCACTTATCTCGGCGGGTCCATCTTGTCGTCCTTAGCCTCCTTCAAGAAGCTTTGGATTTCTAAACTAGAGTACGAAGAAGAAGGGTTGCCAGTGATTCATCGAAGGACATTTTAGGCACCACCGCTTTGGGATATTCGAATGACTGCAGTCCGTGATTGATTATGAGGCTTCTGGTGGCTGCGTGTAGTCTTCTGGTTCAAAGTCTCTCAGACGCTGATTTGAAGGACATCAGCTTGAGGGCGCTTCCAGAGCTCGTGCAGCGGTTTCACATCCCGCTAACACAGGAAGGAAATCCCAGAACGATCAGAAGTTTCTTCGCAGGCGGAGACACTTGTACTACTGTGGCAGGCCGGCGAATGGGCTGTCAGCTCGCTTTCTGGGAAATCTACCCGGTTGGAAAGCCTGCATGGACGTACAAAGATCAGTGCTCCTGTAGTCGTTTCTCGGATGTATTCACATTTCACAAGTGCAATATTGTGCTTGTGGAGTATGGGGACGCTGCGAGGTGAGCAACGCCCAGCAGAGACACCCAGCGGGCACACGATCGACATCCCAGTTGGCGAATGCGTAATCGACCCAACAGCGGTGTTGGCGGTGGTCTTCTACGTCGTCGCCTTCGCATGCATTATGGCGCGTCTGTGCTGGGCGCTGACCAAAACCAAATTGGACTAGAGAAAGGCTTGGGCTAGCGACACAGGTGAGATGTGGATGAGGGCTCCAATAGCGCCAAGATATCCGTCATGTTTGATGAAGAACGCCTCAATCGGGTCCGGCTTATCGGTATTGCAGTAGTGCTTTTCGGCGAAGCTTACGCCTTTCGTGACGCTAGCCATTGTGGGAGGGTGTTGATGCACGAACTTTCCTCCAAAATATATCTTGGAGCACCCGTGCACCTGAGCCACCAAGTGGGTAAGATATCCCAGATTGTTGGCTACCATGTGTAACACGGACCAAGCTACCGACGCAGGGTCGACATCCGTCATCTCGAAAATGCGACCAAAAGAGCACGCGAGGGTGTCAGGAGGGAAAATGACCGACGACGACTCTCCAGCTGTAAGATCCAGAACTCCGCTGCCCTTCTCGGCCAGTTCTATCAGGCCGTCGAAGCTGTCGACGCCTAGTAAGCAATGGGCCAGACCAAGGGCGGTACCCCCACCAATGCAGGTCCCACTAACTCGTTCATAGTCTACTGGACTCAGAATCTTGATAATCGAGACTCCAGAGCCAACGGTGACGAGTATAAAAGGAAACACTGGAGACGAGGACGCCTCCCACCGCACCTCACCAGCAGGATCTACACTGGCAAAAAAGGGTTCTCGATTAACCATCGAGAAGTCGAAAAGGAAAGCCAGTCCACGAGCGGCGGCCTCCATCTCGTCCACCTTCACAACAGAAAAGGCTGACTTTAGCTGTTCGTCAAACCGATGTGCACCTCCGCCCGCGACCGCGACGCTCGTCACGCCCAGATCCTTCAAAAAGTAGACCAGCTCCTGAACGTCCACGGTGTACCACCAGCCGAAGTGAACTTCAAACCGATCAGTTGCCGTCTCAATTCTGAAGCTGAGATCCTTCTCGCCGTGAGCACCCAACGGTGAAGATTGCTCCACGCGAGTCAGCAAGGCGATTTTGGCTAGTGTGCCTCCGATGTCGAGACTTGCTGCCAAAGGACGCATCAATTAACCAATTCGGGAATGTTCTACACCAGGCGGGTATTGGCCAACACCTACTACCGTTATGAGCCAGTCGTGATGCTCTTTTCGTGGTTCTGGCTCAATGTTGGCATCACCATCGCGGTTAAGCTGTCGTTCAGAGAGGACAAGTTCGAGTTCCCGATGGCAATGACTTGCATCCATATGGTCTTCACGTTCGCAGGCGTGAAGTTGTCGCAGGCTTTGGGGTTCTTCACTCCGGCACCACGGCCATCCACAGAAGCACTGACCAAAATCTTCTTCTTTTCTTTCCTCTACACCGTCAACATCTGGTTGAGCAATGCGTCAATCCTCGCCGTCTCACTCACAATCAACCAGGTCATGCGTTCCACGGTGCCGCTGTTTACGCTCATTATCGGATCGGTCGCCTTCAGAGAGCGGTATTCGTGGAAAGTGGTGCCCCCGGTGCTGGTTGTAATCTTGGGCGTTTTATTCACCATCAAAGGTGACGTCGACGTGCTCACCGTAGCGGGCTTTGCCTTGGTGTTGATGGCCTGCGCTGCCTCCTCATTGAAGGGGATCGTGTCGAGAAAGGCGCAGGTCAGCAACGGTCTAACCGCCATGGACCTCCTACTGTACATGTGCCCCTTGGCCGTTGTGCAGCTCACTATTTTCGCCGCTGCTACTGGGGAGCTACAAACGATGCTCAACGACCAAGCGATTATGAACAACTCCTCTCTCTGGATCCGTCTCTCTCTTCTTGGCGTAACGGCCTTCCTCGTCAACGTCACTTCCTTCAAAAGCGTCGTGCTGTCGTCCCCTCTGACGATGAACGTTCTGGCCAATCTGAAGCAAGTGCTGACATCGCTCATCTCGATTTGGATATTTGGAGGCATAGTGACGCCTGCCCTTACCCTTGGCATATTTACTACTTCCATAGGCGCGTTCTGGTACTCACAAACCGCACGTGCGAACCCTGCCTCGTTGGACGTCAAGCGACAGGAGGAGCTGGACGAGGAAGAGGGCATCGAGATCTCTTTGGAAGCGGACACGAAATCTTTAGAGGCGCAGTAGTGAAATGTAATACGAATCAGAGTTGTCGGAGCGTTTTGATCTTTATAGAAGTTGGAAGCTTTTTACAATCAATTTCAACTGCCTACAACCACTGAATATTGTGCAAATGGAGCAGCTTTCGCACATTGTAAACGAACCGCTGGACCTCCTTCGTCTTTCACTGGAGGACAGAGTCCTCGTCAAATGCAAGGGCTCCCGGGAACTTCTGGGGATTTTGTATGTGAGGCAAGCGCTGGCGTTTCATACAGGCGTATGATCAGCACATGAACTTAGTGCTGGGAGAGGCCATCGAGACTGTTGTGAGCACTGAGCAGGACAAGGACAGCGGCAAGGAGACGAAAAAGTACGTAAGACGACAACTTCCAAAGGTATTTGTACGAGGACAATTGGTAGTACTTGTATCACCCATGCAACCAAACTAGAAACGTCCCTCCACCACGTCAATGCCAACGGCGGCGCACTTCTCTGCCTTCTTGCCCTGAAGTTGCCAGAACTTGTCTCTCGTCTCCGCTGAAGAGAAGCGACAATCTGCTTTGAACATGGCGTACTTGTCAGCGTACTCCTTCTGTAGATTTTTCAGCTGCGGCTTCCGAAAGAGGTTGGGAGGTAGCGTCTCATGTTGAATGATGCTGCACGAAAGTCGATTGTCTTCCAGAATGTAGTTGTGCATGGTGTCCTTCACGATGCGCGCGACATCCGTATACCGAAACATGACGAAGGCGATGCCGGTGTGACCGTGCGTCTAAGTAATCGGGAATGGCAGCACTCACTCTACGACCTCGCGGTATTCTGACGTCCAGCACGTCTCCGAATTGGGAGAAGTAACGCTTGAGATCCTCTTCCCAAAGCAATCGTGGAATGTTCCTGATTACGATTATGGAGGTGTCTCCAGTGGTCGGAGTCGTTGGGATATGGGTTGGCGTCTTCTCGCTCATGTCAAAAAGTCACAATTTAGGATCTGTCAGTGTCGCACGCAAGCAGTAGTCCTCCAAATGTCTGAAAGGGTTCTCACAGTCTTGAAAGGATGTGCAGCGACGCATATCGCTCAGTACGCCGCTGTCAGAAATAGCAGTCACCGCAAATTGGGACGTGGGAGATTCGGCAGTCGCGAACTCATCTGCAGGCCTGTCGTCCCTGGTCTCCGAAGTCTCTTCGATCGCGGGTCGCGCAGACTTCGCACTAAGCTGGTCCAGACTCATTAAGGCTTTTATCTTTTCCTCCAACATTTCAGAACGTAGAGTGAGCTCTGCGTTTCGCTTCCGCTCATGCTCTTCGGTAAGCTTCTGCTCGTGCTGTTCGGTAAGCTTGTCCACAAGAGTGCCTACGAGCTGCTCCAGGCGGTCTACCTTGTCGAGCAGCCGCTGGTCTGGATTATTCGCCACACAAACACGAGACGTGCCATGGTTGCGACTGCCGGTCGCGGTACCTGCGATACCGCAGCAGGGTACATGACGGATCAGGCCTCTCCGTGGCGCAGACTGCACTGCCATCTGACGCCCAGCTGGAGCCGCAAACTTATATTTGGTACTTGGTAACATGTCCTCCACTAGCATCTCGAATTCCTTCAAATCGCTTCGAGTTAGAGGGCTTCGGGACTCATCATGCCATTCTGGTTCGGGAGTGAAGTTCACTCCCGTATTCCACGAGCCAGGTCGCGCAACTGGAAACGCCGGAGCGCGCACCACACAATCGATGCTGCCGCTGTCCGCCTTCGGTCGACAGATCCGTCTGCTTCCCCGATTCGGAGTGCCCACACGCGAGCCTGTCGTCGTCGAGGACAACTCGGTATGTGGAAGTGGAGGATGCATTCTTCTGGCATCATCCACAGTCTGGGCAAATGCATTTGGAGGCACCACAACGACTTGGAATGTGGTGCCGCGGCAGTACACTAGGCAGCTCTGAACGATCACATGTAGCTGGCAGATTAAGTACAGGACTTGCCGCATACACGACGCATTCCAATTTTGGGCTTTGCCGAAGCGAAAGTCCACGAGGGCGACTACATGTGCTGGCGCCAGAGACCCTTCCGAGTGTGAGAAGTCTCGCAGCTTAATTGAGCGGAACTCGGCTTGAATCAGATGGAAGGGAAATGGCAGCTCCCCCATGTCGAGCCGCATGTACACGACAGACACTCCCGATGCTCGGTGCTCCAGCAGCTGCACGGGTTTCTCAGTAAATCCATACCCCACAATGTTGTAGGCCGCAAAATATGACAGGGCAGCCTTCCATTCGTCCACCACCGGCATTGCGGGGTCCGTAGCAATCGCTAGGTAGCGGAGGATGTAAACGTTTGGATTTGTCAGAGTATCTTCAACTACCGTGCGTGAAATAATCACTGCGATAGGATGAGCTTCCAGCCCAACAGTAGTGACAAGTCTACAGATTGGACACCCGTTACCCCAGGGAAGAGTAATCATGGCACAGGGGCACGGAAGCTCTTCGGGAGAGAAGTCAATAGAACCCAGCTGCGGTCTCAGAGGCGGTTTGTCCAGTTGAACCGTGGGGAACACAGGTGGGCATCTGACAATGGACGCACTCCGTGGTCCCAGCGCGGAAGTAGCCGGTCTCGCTTGTCGCGACCAGCTCGGAGACAGCGCTGTCGTGGGTGACACCCTAGCGGGAGTCCGCGCTGTAGTCTGCGTTATAGGCGACACCCTAGCGGGAGTCCGCGCTGTAGTCTGCGTTATAGGCGACACCCGAGCCGGACTCGGCGTAATTCGAGGTGTCTGCGTTGCAGTCGGTGATACCGTCACAAAAGCAAGCGGTCTTCTGATACACGCTGCCAGTGGCGACGCTTTATAAGTCAGCGGCCTCCGCGAAAGCGGGCCTCCGCGGCCTTGCTGGTGCTTCACTGTCGTGTGCGCCGCAAACGGTACCACACAGGACAGGGACCCACCGTCGTTCATTATTCGTGATTTGCTTCAGTTGTGACATCACACTCATAGCGCTCTCGATTTCTTCGTATAAGACTGCTTGCCCACCGACCAGGGAAGGTACCGGAACTTCAGCATGTGCGCAATGCGATCTCTAAGGGTCAGAATCATAAGCATGCAGAAATAACTCAGCAGCAGCGGCCAGTAGGCAGGAATGTCCGTGGCCTGGGTCAGAGTGGCTGCGATACAGGCCACTAACGCCCCAGTGGCTGACCGCCACGCAACAAATTCTGGGATCTTCCTCTCAAACGGCCGATACTCGTCATCGCTTCGTGTGGGAAGTTCGCCTCCCACAGGTTCCATAGCTGGCGTGATCACCCCCAACAGTATATGGAGAAGGTGCACTGCTAGCAGGTAACAAATCACCGCGTGTGACTGCAAGAACCAGACCCTCAAGGAGAAGAGAGCGAGTAAGCCGAAGAACACGGTCCACCGGGTTCGGTAGTATGGCGTGGACTTATCAAGCCATCGTCTGGCTGCTTGCTGCCACATCTAGTAAAATCCGGCAATTGAACGGCATGAGGGCTGTACGACACGGGGCAGGGTTTTTACAGAATTTCGCCATCAATGGAGGCTCTTCTCAGAGGAAAGCCGCCAACCTTTCGCGGCGACGGCAGCTTGCGCGTGGGGAGATAGTACGAAGCCGACTCAGCCGCCAGATCCGCCGTGTCTAACACCCCAGCACATCACTCAAAGGGAACGTAGGTGCGAACTTGAAGTCTGACGTAGGCTTAGGCTACTTTCCTGGGAGGAAGGGGATTGACGCTGTCACGACGTCCGAGGGCTTGGTTGTGACGGCTTGCAAGAACGGTGAAGTCCACTACTGGACGCGACGGGCGAACGGTTTCCAGCCTACGCTCCTGCTCGACATCAAACGAAATCTTATTGGCGTCGTGAGAGATGTGCCTCACGACGTAGCTGCATCTTCTCGAGTAGAACGGCTATGTCTGTCACCTTGCTCCAACCACCTCATCGTCTGGTTCAACAACGGGAAGGTGTGGTATCTTTCTATGGCTGGCGCACTCTCTGAGAAGCCTCCACCGAACACGACGCTGCACCTCGTCTGCGCCAAGAAAGGGGTCACTTGCCTTGCTTGGGCGGGCCACGTATCGGCATTCTCAGCGGAGTTTCTACTGGGCACTATGGATGGAATGGTGCTTGACGTGGTGGTCGATCATGGCGTCCAAGGGCAAACAGATGTGTGGGAGTTCTTTGCCGCCAGGTCTGACTGGTCTATCGCAGGAATGGGCCGCGCCCACAAGCCTACCATAACCCTGCGGACCGCCTGGGAGGTGGGGGCGTCGAGACCACCCTCGAAAGATGGCTCCATGTTCGAAATATTCCAAGACCTGAAAGCCAATAAGATACACGATGCCATATTCCGCAAGTCGTGTGCAGGTCCAATCAAGCCCGTCCTGGACATCGTCATTAAACCCTTACAAGAGGGCGTGCTTGTCGTTGTGGCTTACGAGGACTCCGTAGACGTCTTTGAGGGGCCGTCACCCTTCGTATCTTTCGGTGGGAGAGAGGGTTTTCACAGACAGCTCGACCCTCACGACGGCATTTCTCTTTCGGCTCTAAGATCATCAGTGTTGGAGTCTCAGGTCTCGCTAAAACTCTACCTTTGGCAACACATCTCGTACAGGCTCAGAGAGAGTGCTCCGCGGAATTTGCCTCCCGTGGGAAGGATGCCAATGTAGACAGCTTCAGTCTGTGGACATCCATTGAGAAGCACGTAAGCCGAGGGAGTCCTTCCAACCAGTTCCAACCACCCGATGAGAACGAGCATGTGCAAGCAAACGTGGGTAGCCAACTAGCTTTGGCACTAACCGTGGCCCTTGTGGAACCCTGCAGATTGGCATTCGTCAACCTTGCGGGCGGCCCGAAAGCGGGATGTGTGGTTCTACAACTTCCAGACTCCTTGGCCCTAGACGACCCGCTGTGGAGGGCCCCCGCCACTTGCGCCTCGGTCTCGCCTTTTCTGGGCCTGAGTTACACCGTGGCTTGTGCCGAGGGCTTGATGCCTCTTCGTGACTGCCACGACGACCCTTTCGCCAAGGGTGGTGACGTGAAGCTCCGATTGGAGTGTTTCCTCCTTCTGGACGAGTACTTCGTTCTTCTCTATAAGGAGATGCTTGTACTTACTTCCACCACTTCCCTCTCGTTCGTTTGCTCGCTGCCTTTGTCACAGCTGTTGGACTCGCCGGGCTCACAGCTGTTGGACTCACCAGGCTCACAGCTGTTTTCACTTGGTCAGGACGTGCTAGTGCTCCCCACCAACAACATGGTCAGTCTGATCAACGTCCCTGACCCTCAGGCGACAATTCGCTGGCTAGAGATGGAGGATTTCGGGCAGGCCGTGCGCGCTTCGCGAAACTTGGATGAGAGGCGACTCGTGCACTTCCTTGCAGCAAACCGACTGGTAGAGGAGGACTGGAAGAAAGGTGTCCAGGAGCTTACTTCCCTCTGGTCGTTGGACGTGCTTGAACTCTGCGTGCCGCCATGTGTTGACATCGAGGACGCCCTCTACGCACTCGTTTCCACCAACGCCCGCAGCGCTGCGTCGGTGGCTGATCTTCTGAGCTCCTGCCTGCGTGTGCTACAGAAGAAGAGGGCTCAAGGCACAGGCCTCCTCACCCCGACTGAGTTGGTGAGGGTATCCTACCTTCCGAATGCAGGCTGTGTTGTTGCTGTTCTTGGAGTTCGCTCTCTCTGCTGGATCCCGCTTTGGGTTCGCTTCTGACACTCCACTTGCCAGTGCGGTCTTCCGAGAGACTCTACTGCCTTATGTTGCGTGCAGATCGCCGCTGAAACTGAATCCTGCGGAGATGGAACTCGTCCACGGCCTAGCACGACGACGCGGGACGGCGGGCGTAATGGTCTGGCTGTCTCTAGTCTCCGGAGAACTTGTCGAGAGCACGACCAGAACGCTCGTGGACCTGGGGGACGCTTCGCGCGGGATCGACTTCCTGGCGGAGCTGTGCCAGGTGTGTTCTACGACGCACAGCAGCTTCGCGGACGTTGAAGCCGTCCGTGTGCAGATCAAGCTGATGCTTCAGAGACACGGCGCGTACTTCTTCCAGTCTACACCAGGCCTTTTCTCGGCGACTTGCCTCAATCGTCATGTGTGGCGCCTTCTCCTCCAGGAGCCTGAAAGGATCCTTCTGTCGGTGCTAACAACGAATGGAACAGCAGACCATTTGATGGCGTTTCAGCGGTTCTACGTTTCCTACCTCTCCAGCTTTGCTGGAGGTCTGGTTGCATGGTGCGTGATATAGAGAGAACGAACGCAGCTCGGGTACAGTTCCTTCGCCTCCGATATTCTGGATTCTGTGCACGTTCAAGACCCTGTTGACGTCCTCCCTCAAGTTGGACGCCGTGGTGGGCCAGGTGGAGGATTGGAGGTCGAAGTTCTCGCCCGTTCAATGGAGACGACTGTGGCAGTTTGTTCTCCGAAGGCGGCCCAACGACCTCAAACTCGTCGCATACGCCCTTATCAACCTAAACCAGCCATGGCTCGCCCTTGGCGTAGCCCTCGATCGTGGCGACATGGAGGTCGCGAAGTGGGTTGCCTCTCGCTTCGCCTCACACTGGGACCTGCAGCTGGCTTGGGTGCAGTGTGTTGAGAAGGTCAAGGACTCTTGTGCCGACGTCATGGAGCTCGTTCGGGTTTCAGGCGAGGGACCTATAAAGGCGGATGGCTTTCCGCTGCCGGAAGTGGAGAGGTCCTCCTGGAGGCTCTCGACCTCTGCGGTCCTACCCTACCTTGTGAATTCAGCAGCAGTACCTGACGTTCAGGGTGATATTAGCGAGGAGTTGAGGATAATGGAGGTGCGAATAAGAGAGCAGCAAAAGCTTATCAGCACACGTCGCTCGATCGTTCAGCAACAGCTTCTGGAATTGGATGAACTGAATCGGCAGACTGTGGAGATCCCGCGCACCTCCATTTGTGATTACTGCCAGCGGCCAGTATTTTCCACAGACCCCAGCCAGCAGAAATCAGAAGACAGAGCCTACGCATTCCCGTGTGAGCACTGCTTTCACTCAGCATGCATGTTGAAGCTGGTGGTCCCTAGCCTAGAACCGGCACAAAAAATGGAGTTGGAGGAGTACATCAAGGCATCCCACGGTCTGGACGCTGAGAAAGACGACTACGTGAGGCTGTGGAAGACGGAGTTGTTGGAATCACAAATCGACGAGCTTCTTGCGGAAGAGTGTGTGATTTGCGGCTCTCGCGGGTTGCAAGCCATTGATGAGCCATTCCTTACCTCGTGCTGGAGCTAGAGTTGAGTGACCGTAGTAGTCAGTGGTATTGTAGACAGACTGTCCATAATATCAGCATCGGGCGAAATGGGGTGCGCTAAATGGATTGGGCTGGTGACAGGGGAAAACAAGGCCTGGGGATCAGGGTGCTCTGAAGGTTTATGGGGGGTGTCATTGGCGGGTGTTCCGCTATGTTCTTGGCATCCTAGGGAACTCACCACGAGAGATTCCTTGCGCTGTACCTCAAGAATTTCGTTCAAAGTTCGACGGCGGGGGCCATTAATGGACCCCTCCAAAGCCTCCTTCTGTCTACGAACGCGCAAAGCGTTTAGCAAAACGGAGGGAGGTAGAGGGACCTTCGTACTGTTAGCCCACCTCTGCATGGGTGAGCCCTTCTTCCAGATGTGCTCGGCTTTGGACATCTTGAGGTCAGAGATGCAAGATTCGTCTGGGTCTTCTGAAAAGTCCATCTCGCATGACTCGTCGGTGCAAACGGGGGAGACTTCAACAGAAGTCTTTTTCCGAATGGCGTGTTCGTTCGTTGCAGCGATCTCAGAAGATTGCTTGTCCAAACATAAGGCTCCCCTGCAAAAAGGAAGTGTCGGTTCTTTAGGAGGAGTCGAAGGTTTCCGGATGTACTCTGCGACCGAAGGAAGAGAGACCCTGCGATCTGTCGTTAAACGGCCGACGGTCTTGAACCCCCAGTCCCGTTTAACTCCTGTGACCGAAGCTGGACCTGCTTCCCCGTCAATCTTAGTACGAAGCTGCGTCTTAACACAGCCGGCCACTCACCAGCCGCACCATAGGATGCGAAATCAGTCCTACTCTTTCGGCGTCGTCCACCAATGCCCATGCTTCCTCCGTCTGGAAGACTTCAACGCTGGAAAAGATGCAGTCTATCTGCTGCATAATCCGAGCTTCCTCTCGCATCAGCCTGTAACACGCGCGAAGTCCAGTGAGTTCCTCGGGGTCCAGTATGGGGTGGGTGAGCTGCTCCCGCTCCACATGAAACATTAAAGCAGTAAAGTTCGCTACCCTGGTTGATCTAAAGCTAATGTCCTCACTCCCGTGTCAATTCAGAACCAGTTCTTACGCCATCCAAAAGGGATTGCGGACGCAAAAAGGAGTTTTGCAGGACGGCCAGTTCGTAAAGATCCAGGTAGCCCGTGACAACCGACCGGAGGCGACGCTCAAATTGACCAAGCATAGATGTATTACGTGTTTTTACTGAAGTTGGCAGCTAGTGACTCCAGCCATTGGCGCTTCTTCTGGCTCGTGACCTCTTCAGGAGCTCTCGGAGCTTCGACCTCTGGGTTGAAAGGTGTCAGTGACCTCCAGTAGTCTGCGTTGTGCTTCATGTCCTCAACTTTAGCGCTGTAGTCCACTGTGGTCTCTCTGCGGATGTTGTAGGGAATCTGAAAGCGTGATCTGCCATACGCAAGAGACAGGCGCTGCCCTTTGAAGAGATAACCGTTTAGGTGTGTAAGGCAGGCCAACACCGAAATAGACTGCTCGAAAGTCACGAATCCCACATGCTTCATGTAGGCGACTCGTACAGAGACCAAGCGACCGAATGGGGCGCATATACCCCTCAGGTCCGCCTCAGTGATCCGAGGCGACAGGTTAGCGATAAAAATGGTGGTGTTGGCGATGGTGTCACCAGCTCCACCAGTGTCGTTTCGCCCGCTATAGCCAGCAGGTCTCTGGTAGGATCGCCTAAGAAAGAGCGGACTGCCGCGCAACCTGAACGCGCTCGGATTCGTTTTCGGGCCCTTGCTCGGGTAAAGGTGACCTAGAGCGTCTTCGCTGGCGTCGTCATCTGCTGGGGGCGAGGTCTCTACCACGGCCGTCTGAACCTCTGGAAGATCATCTGCCAGAGCAGGTTCTTTTTGGCTCTCATGGGTCCCCTCCTCCAACCGGTGTTTGACGTCCTGCTCCGCGGCCACAATCAGAGCACTTTCCTCAGACTCAGGAAGTTTCGCTTGCTCAATCATTGCCAGTTCTGCTGCCTGTTCCGCCGCCTGCTGACTGATCTGTACAATCCGCGCATCTTCCCTCTCTTTTGAACGAACGTCTACGAATCGCTCCAGAAGGTGCGCTGTCGTCCGCTCATCCTTCATACGGATGAAACAAAACCGTCTGGGCGCCAACGTAACGTCATCGTAGATCAGGCGCACGGATACCACGCTGAAAAATCATGAGAAGAGTGCATTACATGTTACACTCACTCTTCGTCAGCACCTGGGTGTGCTTCTCTCAGAAAGTGCAACAGCTCGTACTCCGTCACGAATGGAGGGAGATTGCCGCAGTAAACTTGGTGCAGCTCCAAGGGCGCTGCCGTTGCGGTGTTGGCCCAATCAACTCGCGCATGTCTTATCATTCCGCGATTGTCGTGACCTGGAAGTGTGACGACGTTGTTGAGTTCGCGAATGCGCATCATGGCCTTATCAGCGTGAATGGCGCCTTCGAACTCCACGAAGGCGTATCCTGCACAGAGTCCGTCGCTGTCGCGGACAATCCTAATCCGCGTAATGGCTTGGGAAAGAAGTCCGTCCTGCTCCGTTCTGTCGAAGACTCGACCGTAGTGTTGTTGCTCCTTGTGCCCTGCAAGCCAGTCTTCAACGCGCATTCCAGTGCTCAATTCATGAAAGACAAGTCGGATTTGATGCTCCCGCACGTCGCCTGGGAGATGGGTAAGGACCAGTGTTCGAGCATTGGCCTCCAGCACGTTGAGCTTCTCTTCCACAGGGACAGAGTTCAGTGACGATTGCAGTCTCCTCGTGATTTCTCCAAGACGGACATCCTTCACACGTTGAGCGTTGATCACCCCGGCTCTCTGCGCTTTCTGGGCCTCCACGTGGGCGAAGGCGTTGAAGGCGTCGACAACGCCCAATTTTGGTTCGTACCAGGGATTCTCCGCCATTTGTCGCTGACGCGACTCGACCCAATCCTTCCTATCTCTCTCCTTCTCCTCTTCCATGCGCACCTTCTTCAGGACGGGACCAATGTTTGCTTCTGAGATGGACTCCATTTCTACATGCGGGGGTGGTAGCTCAGGCGGCGCATCCGAGTCGGAATTCCCATCGCTGTACACCGAGCTTACCAACATTAATAACTATTTTTCGACCGAGTCTTCCATCTCTTGCCCACTGCTCTCTGACTGCCACAGCGAACCCACTAACCCCATGAACGCCACCACTGACAAGAGTTGCACGGCTAGGAAGACAGAGAGCGAGGGCTGCATTTATTGGCATTTTTTACTATTTATGACTCAATTTTTTGTCATCGCATTTCCCGCAGCTCAGCGTAGTCCATCATCTGACTTCGGACCTCCATCATGACCTCATGTCTGAGAGACGTCCGGACGGACTGAACCACATGGCGCTGGTAGAGGAAGACTCCCACCGAAAAAATACCAATGACCACCAGGAACAGGAAGAGGATCTGCATCAGGTGACAGAGCCAGTCTCACATCGCCAGTAGACCAGCCACTCTCCCGACCAGACACCATAAGTAGTTTGGTGCAGGCTGCTGGCGTATCTCGGTAAGAAGAACATATCGCCTTCAGCACCAAATTGGGGTCGAGACTACCCATATATTTCGCGCCGTTGATGCGGAGGGCCAAGGGACTCCAAGCCTTCGCCCGCTTCTGCTCCTCAAGAAGGCGGATAGGTCTCGTTGGACTCTCGGCACAGTTCTTCACTTGTTCATACGCGCCGAGCTGGATCTGTTAAGCTGGACATCTTTACCTGTTTCAAAATGGCGTAGGAACACTGCTCCCAAGCAACGGTGCGGGCGGCACAAGTGTTGGAAAAGTCCTCCAGGTAGCGCCACCACACCTTCGTCATTGATTTGCCGTTCAGAAGGCAGAGTTGTCGGACGGACTCCTCGAGAACTGTGGACCCTTTAACAGCGCCTTCCGTTTCTAGCGCGGGAGTACAGTACCGGCGATCAGCGCGGTAACACTGCGCGGCGATGTCTTCGCGAGCAGTGCTGGCCGGCATTTCCACAACGAAGAAGTGCAGCCTGAAATCAAGCAAAGGTCCAAGCGCATCCCCAGCGGGGGCGAAAGCTGTTAGGAACTGGGGGCCGACAGGCGAGACGTTGGAAGTCCAGAAGTCCACAGTCACCATGTCTGCCTCTGGCAGAGACCATTCTAATTCAACCAAGGGCTATGATTGAGACATCCTGCTCTCACCAACTGTCCGTTCGCAACGATGAGTTCTTTGGCGGCGTCCATAAGGGCAGAGCCGTCTTCCCGTGTTAAAAGAACTGAGGGAATTCTCACTCGAGCGCCCATGCCATCATCAGCAACAATGATACGAGAAAGCTTGTGGCGGTCCCAGCTGCTGTCTGGACTGTCGACCATCAAAACTGCAGCCGCGCCTTTTGACTGCGCCAGGTACACCTTCTGGACAAATGTGCACGTTCCTCTCGCCAGCAGGAAAACATTCTGCACGCCGTCACTGGTACTTACTTGTTTGCGTGCTTTATTCAGCGCGGTCTGTGTGGAGGAAGGCTGCAGCCCACATTGTACTCTGGAGTATCGTCGCAGTAATCCCCAGAGTCAGGGAAGTACACCAAACGGCCGATGAGTGACTCTCCGTAGGTTGGAGCTCCAAAGGTTGCTGTGGAGCCTTCGATAATTCCGTTAGGCGATCGTAGATCACCGCTTGTAAAACGAAGCGCGAGCGTGCTCGGCGCCAGCACTTTGACCTGGCACAGTCCTAAACCGAGAAGAACAAACAATCCTCGTTTCATTTGGACGGTTTTCGTGATGAACGATGAAATCGCATCAATTCCCAAAGAGGTTTGATCAAAGCTCAAACGTCGTGCTGTTTCACAAGTGGAGACGTACTCATCAGTGCCCTGCACGTAACATCTGACATGAGCCACGGGTGAGTTCGCAAACCTTTTAACAACAACAAAAGGC
>NW_027151736.1:0-16231 GCF_019968955.1 Porospora cf. gigantea A | reverse complement strand
AACACATCTTCCACATTCGAGATAATTTCTGGAGCCGCCCGCATTGGAATTGCGTCTTCTGACGTGATGAACGTCTTGCTCCCGACATGAATTCTCTTGTCAATCAGACGCCTAACGCTATCCCAATTTTTTTGGCATACAGAACGTTTGGTCATATTGAAATTATAAATACACTGCAGTAATGTGAGCGTGGGGAGAATCTCTGTCCCTCGAAATTATCGCGACAACATACAACGCCTAGGAGCCTCCCAGCCTGTAGCTCTCCATATCTGATAGGTACGTTCTGACGTCGTCGTCTGAGAACCTCTGTAGGGAGGGGATCAGCGTTTTAGCTTCGTCTACTGACCGCGGCTGGAGGTTGACAAGCAGCGCGATCTCAATCTCCTTCATAGTGACGTGATGTTCCAGCGTATCTCGCAAATTGAGCACGTTCATACGGCCTTGCACACGAGCAAATCGGCAGGCGTAATCGTACGACTGCTTGATGAGGCTGAATTTAGGGGAATAGGAAGACTCACTTTTCCGCCATGGAACTTCGTTTCTTCCCACTTTTCAGCACATCTGTCAGCAGCAATTTGACTTCGCAAAGATTGAGGCACCGACTCTCTTCGAGCTCCTTCCCAAACTTCAAACTGGCCAGATCTGCTTGTTCCTCCTCCATCTTAGAATTCCTATAATATTCTACTTCAATGACAGCAAGAGAAGCTCCGCTGCTCTCCAGGAACCTAATGTTATCGCGTGATGCGTACGTGAACCGAGACCTGGAGGCCTTAAAGTAACACGAGTAGTATCGCATGACGCAGGCGATCGCACAGCAAGACGAATAGCCATCATGGGGATGGGGGGATATGGACGTCCGGAGAGCTTTTGAAGGTGATGGTCTTCGGTGGCCTGGACGGCATCATGACCATATTCGCTGTTCTAGCGGGGTGTGTTGGTGCTGAGCTCACGGGGGTCCAGATCCTCATCATCGGTTTCGGAAATCTCATTGGAGACGCAGTGTCTATGGGTTTCGGTGAAGTGAGATGCCACGGGGTGACCTCATTCAGTACATCTCTGAGAAGTCCGAATCCGACTTCTACGAGTGCGAAAAAGCCCGTGAACAATGGGAGGTCACGTACAACCCTGAAGGCGAAAAGCGCGAGATGATTGAGATCTACACCGGTCGGTACGGCTTCACGACCGAGGACGCTGTTACATTCACTGAAATAGCGTTCAAGTACCCAGTGAGGCAAGAGAGGCAGGGCCACACAGGAGTTCTTCCTCAGCCATATGATGAAGGAGGAGCTCGGACTTGGCATGGCTGACTGCGTTGACGGGCTGGATCTGTCGCCATTCACGAAAGGTACGCCTATAATCTTTAGTTCTTGATTTTTCATTAATCTATTCTATCACCGTTACAGGCCTTGCGATGTTTGGAGCTTTCATGGTGTTCGGCTCCGTCCCGCTACTGTCCTACGGTCTCTTCCGCTGGCTTGGGTCCTCCGTACACGCCCACTGGGCTTTTGCCTTCACTGCAGTCTCCTGTGCGCTGACTCTGTTCGCCTTGGGAGTTATGAAGGCTCAATTCGTATGCCAGTCCGCCTGGCAGTCGGGGCTCATTATGATGTCCAATGGAGTCATAGCAGGCGGGTTAACGTTCGGGATTGGTACCCTTCTTCAAGTAGGTGCCAGTTAAATGATCAACCCAGCAACAAGCTAAGTGACCTTCGCCTTACCACTCGAGATTCTAGCTCTCTTTGTGGAGTTCGTTGAACTGAAACTCGGTGTCTTGCGTTTCCGTTTCTTCGAGGAACAACCGTAGCCAACTACTAAGCCCCCAATGGACGAAGGTGACGCAAAGTACGTTTCCTCCAAGTCGAGAATCTCCTGCTCTAGTGTAGATACGGCTGAGGCTAGTTCCGCTTCCAAAGACAACAGATCACTCAACATTCATCGAGAGTTAAAATTTTTCGGTCCCAGACATAATCACAGGTTTTCTCTCCCACAGCATTTATGGTCTTTGCAGCGTCGCAAGGACTGTGCCATCGCAGGTCTAAGCAAACGCTATCGAAGGGCCTGAATCCTTATAACGAGTGACAAGGACTGTGCATCCGCGCTCAGACATAATTCTGACTCTTTCAGCCTTCTATTATGTTTCAAAACTCACAAGCTAAAGTCAGCTGTTTAAATATAATCACGATCAGCCTTGCAAGCTCGAGCCCAGTAGTCGTGGAAGTTGTGACCGTCCATGACGTAGGTTGGTGCACACTCGTAAGTGGTCACGGAAGCAGCGTCGTACGGCATCTGCGTCTGGTTTGACCAGGTCTCAGCGCGGGTGGAGTGGGCGGGCTGGTACTTCTGGTTCACTCCGGGAGTCGATACCTGGCGGACGTGGCAATGTTGGGAATGGCCGCCGTATGACATAGGCGTTGTAGGGCTGTAAGATTGGCTTGAGTACTGTCGGGTAATGGGAGAGTGATGCATGTTGGTATTGTTGATTTTGCGAGAAATAGCAGGTTATGAGTCAAGGGGGGCAGTAAATACGGTTTCAGTCAGTGAAAGACGCTTGATGAGCGTCGTGAGTGCGGCAGCCACGGCGTCAGGCTGGTCTTCCATGAGCACATGGCCACTGTGAGGAAGGGGAATTAGCTGGAACTTTCCTTGCATATGGCCGATGATAAGCTTCTTGTCTAGCGTTTCTCGGCGACCAGCCACCATGAGTACTTTATACACTCCAGAGCAGCCCAGAAACATTTCAGTCAGACCATCGAACCAGCCAGGCCAGTACTTCTCAGTTGTCGACAGGTCTAGACGCCACTCGTAGTGGTCTTCGACGAGCTTCAGCTGGCTGGGAACAGACAGTCGGGCAGACTCAGAGTTCTTCAGCATGTTGTGGAGAGACCACTCTACTGCCGCTCTCTGGGAGGGGAAACGCTTTGGGATGTTCTTGACGAAATGTGACATGTGGGACAGGCTGGCCACAGCTGTGGTTTCCACCGCATCGAGCACTACCAGGGCCTTAATAGAAGGAACGCGGTCCCTATGAGCCAAGCGCACAGCAATACTGCCTCCGAGGCTGTGTCCAACCAGCACTGTCGGACCCTTGGCTGCGAGTTTGACGTAGACGTCGCATACAGCTGCCTCCGTAGCCTCCACCAGAGAGTCGATGCCCATGTCGGCAGGGTCAGACAATCCATGACCGGGAAGGTCGGGCGCTATGATCACCACGTCACACATTCGGCGAGCAAGGACGTCCCAAGACAAGCCCGTGTGCCCACCTCCGTGAACACATACCAGAACTGGTCGGTCTTTCGCCGAGTCTGATGTGGAGTACGTGTGAAGGACCTGTAATTTGGCATCTAGAAGCTTACCTTTGAATCCCAGTCAGTTGAAAAATCTGAGATGAAAGTGGATGATGCGGTTTCCACACGCTCCAGCTTCTTGGGTCTGGGTGGAAGTGGGGGCAGTTCAGACATACGGCGCAAATTTACAATAATGACTTCTTACGCTAGCCCAACCATTTCCCAGTCGAAGCGTATGGTCTACAGCTCACCAGTTCAGGGTCCCGTCTCCAGCATGCAGCATCGGTATGTGTCGGGGCAGGCCACCCACCCCCTCCCCAGCCAGTACACTAACTACGCCAACTACACCACAAGCGGGGGTCCCAAGTATCACCCGTTGGATACCAAACAAGTTACCCAGTTTTCCTACTCTATTTCGCCGCTCTACAACCCCGTGCACGTCCCTACTTTCGAATCCACTCTTCAGGTTCGCGGCGTGGACGAGGGCCGCCTGCTGAGCGTGTGGAAGGACCAGATAGAGGCGAAGCGAGTGTACGTTTCGGAGGAGTTGAGCGAGTCTAGTTAGGTGTGTCGTGTATTTTTACCACAATTCGATTGCAATTCGCACATAAATGGAGCTTGCGGCGCTCCTGACGAGGGGGTATTTGGGAGAGCCTGAGGCAACCAGAAAGCTGGTCGATCTGCAGAACGAAGACTGTTCGCGGTACGCCTGCAGCCTTCTTGACACACTGGAGGCGTGCCACGATTTAACATCTGACACTGGTTTCCTCCTGTTGGTGTCAGCTAAGGGAGCTGTAGAACGGGCGTGGAAGGCCACAAAGTCTCCAGCTGAGAAACGGCTGCTGAAGACCTCACTCTTGAGGTTAACTCGGAGGGCGCTGCCTGTGCTTGACGGAGAACTCCTTTTCGCCGCTCTGCGGGCACCCATCCGGAGCGACTTTCCAATGATGTGGCCTGAGATGGAGGCCTACCTGACCGAGAGCCTTCTGGAGTTTCCAACTCTCCCACACAACGAACGTCTCCGCGCTCTGGCACTGCTGGTGAGGACGGCGGAAGAGCTCAGCGGCAGGAAGGCGCTAGCGGGTCGAAAGGTCTTCCGTGTGCTGACTGAGGCCTACTTCACCCCGCTAATGGAGCTCGAGTCAGCTCTTATGGAGGCTCCACTCAGCGCGTTAGAACGAGAGGAAGAGCTTGCAACTGTCCACAAGGGTCTTCTCATCTTTTGTCGGCACGGAGGCGTCGAGAGGGATATCGTTGGTCCATTTGTCACATCTGTGCTGAATCAGCTTTTGTTGCGCATGGAAAGCCAGATGCTGGGTCTCTGGGGTATGGCGGTTGTTCCCCCTCTCGCCGATCTGGCTGCCTACGACATCTGCCCCTTCCTCTCCAGCGAGGGACTGCTGAGTAGGACGCTGTGGACGCTGTCAGAGTTCATGATCGCTCATCAGACGTCCTCTCGCGACGCACTGGACACGCTGAACCCTCTGCTGACCGGTCTGGTGCACTCCTCTCTGGGCCTTCTGTTTCCGAATCGAGCGGTAGACGGTCTCTTGACGACCGGGCTCTACGAGGCGTCATTCGAAGAGCAGCCCGAAGTCTGGGCTGATCTACAAAGCCGATGTGCCCTGGAGCTCACCCAACTCGCGACTGCAGCTGGCTCTCCTACAGGCGTTCTGGCTCTTTTTGAGACTATTCTGCGCCTGCTGGTACCCTTCGAACCTGACCACCTTCAATGCTCCACTCGGGACGCTTTATTGGTCTGCGAAGTGTCCCTGTTGTCGACTCGGGAGGCATCAGAGCCTGTTGTGGAGTTCATTGGGCGGAACCTGGATGGATCCCCACTCGATTCCGATGCGGTGATGAGATGTGCGCTGTGCTTAGAGTCTTTGAGCTTACTATTGGGGACGGAGGCCGGTGGTAGCAACGGTCTCGAGGAGTCGTGCATTCCTGAACCTTCGGATCTCACACTTAGATGCATAAAGGAGGTTGCTCCTAGGGTTGCTGTGACGATGAAGAGCTTGCCGAAGGACTTTGCTGGATTCTGTTACACCCGATTCGCGTCCATCCTGTTTGGGTGCCATCACCTGCCTTCTGTGACGCTTCTACCGGCAGTGCAAACACTGGTCGCGATCATCAACGACCCCTCCTCCCCTGTGGACATCCTGGGCATTGCCGTGGACTCTTGTCTATCACGCGCAACGAACAACAGTGATAGTCCTGTCTGGCACACAGTAGTGGACACGACCACCCTGTTGGACCGCTTCGTAGTCGGGCTTGTCAACGTCGCCTGGGCTGCCCCCTCCGTGGAAATCACCCGTACGGCGCTGAAGGCGGTCTACGCCGTTATCTTCGAGGCGGCTCCAACTGTGAGGACCTCTGTGATTTCTCGGCTCATTCCTTTGATGTCATCTGATCTGCGAGGTGAGGACCTGGCTGTAGTTTTCCCTTCAGCCCTAGACATCGTTATCGGATCCGTGGAAGATTTGGGATCCATCACAACAGTGGAGATGAGTCCTCTACTTCGTATGTGCGACATCCGCTTGCAAACCGCAGATACCTACATCTCCAGCTTGCTGGCCAGATTGCTGGTGGTTTTGCTGAACTGCTCTTTGGGAGGGTCCACGGAGGAGCCCCTCCTCGATTTCGTCCTCAACCACTGGTTTCTTCTTGCTTCTCGAGCGGAGAACCCCCCAAGTTTCGAGTTTACCGAACTTCTCATCGCGTTGACTTCGGCAACTTCCCTTCATCCGCCACGGCGAGCGCTGTATGCCTCGTGGCTAGACACGTCTGTGCCTTTGCATCTGCAGGGGATCCAGGCGGGACTGAGCTCTGACGACCAGGATTGCCTGCAACTTCTGTCTGGCATTCGCCTTTTTGGGGCGGTTAGTCGCCTTTGCGACGCCCAATCCCCTCTGCTGTCCGCCATCGCAATGGTCATAGACCAGGTCGTCACGCACAGCCCTACAGCAGACTCATTTGATCAGAAGGGCCTTCGTCAGGCGGATCTCGTTGAGTTCCTTATGCTGGTTCCTGTGGAGGCGTTCGCTCAATGGTGAGTCTTCAGCGGTCACGAAAATCAGTTCGTTTCAAACACTGACCAGAACCGCCTTTATCCTCCTGTCACATCAACGCGAGGGTTTCAATCCGATCGGCATCTATCGGGCATTAGTGGCGCTTGAGAAGACGAACGGTCAGGCTCTCGCAGATAGCGACACAACGGAGCTGTGTGCCGTGATTCGTTCTCTGGCAGTAACAATTGACAACGTGCAAGAGGGACCTCGCAGGCGGCGACGCGCGATCACCGTCAGCAGTAGCGCAGGACTTATCAACACGAGGTCCCCTGCGCGCTCATTTTTCGAGTCGCTCGACATGCGCTATAGCTTGCACTACCGCCAGGTAGTGGAGGAGTCCAAACAAGACAAACGACAACAGTGAGTACCCCTACTCGCCTCACACAGAGCAGATTCAGACTTCCGGGCCCTAGCGAGGCTTCTACATGTCAACTGATGTTTCATGCTTGGGAACCAGCTCACACTGCAACGCATCTTCCATCAAATCAAGTGGCGCCTCGCCATCGGAGTTGACTTCTGTCCATGGCGAGATAGGGCGAGGGTCGAACTCCCGGACAGAGGCGGGCACGGCGTGATGAGCCGCCAGCCAGCGCAGAACTTTGGCGGAGCCTGCCACAGCGGCCGTGTGAAAGGCAGTGTCGCCGAACTCGTCCTTCTCCGTTTCCTTGACTCCTTGCTCGGCTAGAAATCGGCACATAGAGAGTTCGTCTCGATCAGCGGCTATATTCATCAGAGGAATGCAAAAAGGGCCCTGCAGAGCATTCGGATTGGCGATCAACAGCTCCTTCAGTCCCTCCACGTTCCCAGCGCCCACTAGGCCGACCGCCGCTTCAACGGCGTCGTCCGAGACCAGCGTCACTGACTGCGGGACCATGCCTCCCATGGCTGGACACGGAATGTCATCCGGGTCTCGGCCCTCCACGATGTCAGTGCCCCACTTTAGTATGACCCCGTCCACGTAGAACCTTGAGGCGGTTTGGTGATCCATGGTTCCCAAGGAGTGCCACGCTTCCCACTTTCGATGGGCCAAAACGTTTAGCTGCGATGGCTCCTGCTGATCGCACGGTCCGACGGTGGCTTGCTTGTATAGGCTGTAAAACCGCAGGAGGTCTTCAGCACCTAGGTCCGTCCTGGTGCGCACGTAATCTGTAGCTGCCAAGAACTGGTCCGAGTGCAGACCTTTGCTCTCTCCTTTGGGGTTTGCCGTGGTCTTGGAGGCGTCCGTGAGTGCTGGTTTAAAAATCCAGTCCAACGCCATAGTTGCCATCCGGAGTGCCCAGATCTTGGCCGCAACAAAAACTCGAGCGGTGAAGGCTAGCGGAGAGTAGAGAGCGAACCGTAGTCGATCCAACCGATTCATTCAATTCCCGATTTCGATGGACACCAGGTTCTCTAAAGCAGCGCAGTTCGGCAAGCGCAAGAAGAAAAAACCACTGCGGGTGGACGAGCGATTCAAAGATGTCCCAGATCTCGACGCCCCCACAGACGCCAAAGGACGAGTCGTCGTGAAGAAGACGGAGGCTCCCGCGAAGGACGAGGCCATCGCTGCGGAGGTGCCGGAGTATGCTCCTTTCAAGTGGGATGCAGAATCATCATCCGAGGAAGAGGATGAGGTAGAAGAGACCGAGGCGGATCTAGGCATACCAGAAACTCCGCTGGTAGATAACGCGGAGACGGCGAGATTGGCTCTCAAAGGCCTCGTGTGGGAGATTCTCAAAGCTAAAGATGTGTTCGCTATCATGACATCATTTTTGTCTAAAGGCAACATTCTTGAAACCGAGAAACCTGTGACTCGAGTCAGAATTTTCCAATCCGAATTCGGGAAGGATAAGATTCAGCGTGACAAAGAGCGTGGCGCACCGTATGACGCCAAGGACCCAGAAGACATCCGTCACGCCAAGTACCGCGCTTGGCTTCGAGAGAAATCCATGTACTACTTTGCAATCGTCGATTGTGAGGACAAGGTCGTGGCTGACAGAATATACGAGGAGTTCGATGGGACAGACGTCAGCTGGGCAATTGATGGAATGCAGATCAGTTTCGTGCCCGACGACTTGGTGATTCCAGGCGAACCAACGGACACCTGTGAGGAGTTTCCGAAACGTTACACTCCACCAGCGGCCTTCAAAAACTACCTGCAGACCACCACCGTAGATGAAACTGCCTGGGACGAGGATCCTCCAGACCGTACTCGCTTCTTCAAGAAGCTCTTCACAGAGAAGGAGGTGCTCGAGATGGAATATAAGAACTACGTTAAGGTATCCAGTGATGAGGAATCCTCCGTAGAAGCCATTGCCGAGTTCGAGCTGCCAGCATTCGCCAAGGATCGAGTAGACGAGGAGGCCGAGTCCGTCTTTGACGCCTCGGGTAATGTAGTCACAGCAGCCAGTCTCACGGAGGACAACCTCGAAGTCTACCGCAAGCGACTGTTGGAAGGAGTGGACTCTGACGACGTGGATTCAGACTCCGATGACATCCGTCTAGTGCAAGAGAAGGCCGAAAGCACTGATGTGTCGGACTCCGATGAGATGCGTCGCGCCTTCGCAGCACATGACATGGGAATCGAGGAGCCCGAGGCTGTCGACACAACTGAAGGAAAAGGTGAAGGGGAAGGCAGGAAGAGAAAACGGTTCCCTTTGGTTGGACGAGAGTTGTCTGAGGAGCAGATTGAGGAGGAGGTGGAGGAGGAGGCGGAGGAGGAGCCTGTAGCTCCACCATCCTCTGATAGCGACGACGACTTTAAAATGAAAGGCCCCAAGAGAGGTAAGAAATCCAAGAGACCGAGGGACCAGAAAGACACCTTTAATCTGGATACAGAGGACCCTCGGTTCCAGGCAGTATATGAAGAACCTGAATTCGCTTTGGATCCGACATCTCCTGAGTTCCGCAACAACCAGGCAACCCAGACAATGCTAAAGACAAAAAAGAAGCGTAGAGTCAAGAAATGACTTTGCCCATAACTTTCAGTCCGAAGAGAATGATTGCCGAATCGCTTCCTTAAACACTGCCCAGGAGAGGCCATCACGGCACCAGCAACACGGAACTCCTAGACGTTTCGCCGAGGTGATATTCCGTTTCTCGTTGTCAAAGAAGAGCATGTTCTTGAACTCCACACCGGTGGCGTCTTCGATCTCCTTTAGGTGACGCTTCTTGTCCACATCTCCCCAGGCCGAATATACAGACAGAGATGCTAGGTCTACGTATCGGTTGTCGACGCGAGGGTCTAACACGTCGTCCCCTGTTAGGTGCGAGGCGCCTCTTCGGGGGACAAGCAGTTGTGTGAGGGCCTGCTGTGCATCCTTGGGCGTGGTGGTCCTACTAGCGAAAGCCACATCCACGCCCTGTTCGCCAATCCACTGTATGATCGACAGGGAGTCCGGGAAGCACTCGAACGGTGATTGGCGGGAATCCTTGAGTCGCGGGTACAAAGGCAGCCCATCAACCTGTTGTTTTCGCTTAAGATCCAGTCCAAATGGAGGTTTGAAGAATATGTCCACATCACCCGCCCATACGGTGTCGTCCAGGTCAAACACGAACAGGTCAGGGAGCATTTGTAGAATACGGGACTATTTCCGGCATTTTCCATGGACGTCTGGTCCGATGGTTCGTCGCACTCCTCTGCACCTCCCGCGCCAATAGGCAACGACGGCGACAGTGAAGATGAGGGCCTCGATGAGTACATCCCGGGTGGGTACCACCGATGCTATCCAGGGGAGGTATACAAGGACCGCTACCGCATCGAGTGTAAGCTCGGTTGGGGCCATTTCAGTACTGTGTGGCTCGCCACTGACTTCTTTCCCCCTACGCCACGTTACGTCGCAGTGAAGTTCCAGAAAGCTGCTCGGCAGTTCGTCGAAGCGGCTCGAGACGAGATTCAAATCCTAGAAACGGTGAATCGGATGTTCGTTCATCCCGAGGGGGTCAGGGTGCTGCAGTATCACCAGCACCTGTTCCCGGAACTTGCGCCGCCAACACGTCCCGTTGTGGAGTTTATCGACAGCTTCAGCCACAACGGTTTGAACGGGGAGCACATTTGCATGGTGTTCGAGGTCATGGGACCGAATCTGCTTACGCTGATGAAGGAGTACAAGTTCCAAGGCATCGAGATGGGAATTGTCCGGAAAATCTCTGCACACACCTTAGCTGGGCTCGACTACCTGCATCGCGTATGCGGGGTTATACATACAGATGTCAAGCCGGAAAATATTCTGGTCTCTGCGGTGGAATTACCTCCACCTCAGCCTCTTCGGGAGTACTACACAGGCGCCTCCGAATACGGAGCCAACGGAGAGGTTGTCGGTATTTCCTCGGACAAACAAAACAAAATGAAGCAGAAACGCAATAGAGTTAAGCGGCGCCGCAAACTGAAGGGTAACAAAGAAAAGACGGCCTCCAATATCTTAGAGCAACTCCTGCAGGATACCCAGCCGGGGAAGAAGAAGCGCCGTCGGAAGCGCAAACGCGGTCCGAACAGCAAACAGACCACTCCAGGCGCTAGCGCAGGCACCACTCCCCTGAACTCCCACGGAGCTCTGGAGAACCTCCCCACCTCAGACGCGCTCGAGGTTACGCGGGACTCGCTAGAGAACGCCGGAGCCTTGCCGAAGGCAACGGATGGCCCCGACACCCTCGACACTGAGGCTGAGGATCAGGCTCCAGACCCTCCCCGGTCCCCAGACCACGACCTCGAGATGGTGGATGTGGACGGCGTCAGCTACGTAGTTGAGATGGGTACGAGTGAGGAGGACATTTTACGATGGCGTCATTGCCTTCTGACGTATGAAGTCTACACTGAGCTCGTCGCGGACGAGCGCACGGCGGAGCGCGTACTGTATTCAGCCGTTGGGCCCGTGCACCTTAAAGAAGTGATGAAACGGTCGTTCTTCGCAGAACGCCAGGAGTACAAGCTCGTCGACCTGGGCAATGCGTGCTGGGTCGACAAACAATTCTGCAAGGATATTCAGACGCGGCAATACAGGTCACCAGAGGTTGTGACCGAGAGTGGCTACTGTGCCAACGCAGACATTTGGTCGTATGCGTGCATGCTCTACGAGCTCTTAACAGGTGAGGCACCGGACACTAATCGACACAGGCGATTTTTTATTTGAACCAAAGTCAGCCTCTAACTTCAGCCGGGACGAGGACCATCTCGCATTGGTGTCCGAGCTCCTCGGCTCACTTCCGTCTATCATCACGCAACATGGCCGGCGTTCGTCGAAATTCTTCGATGCTGAAGGGAAACTACTCCATATTCATGACCTGAAGTTCTGGGGATTAGAAGACATCCTACGGTCGAGGTACTTTCTCCGACAGCCAGTGGCTGAGGTGTTCTCCGACTTCTTGCTGCCTATGCTGGAGGTGAACCCCACACGTCGTTTCAGTGCGCTACAGGTGCTACAGCATTGTTTCTTTACCTTCTCCTTCGAAGAAGATCGAATGAAGGCCTGGCAACGGATGGCATCCGCCGAACAGAAGGCAATAGCCAATCTTTCTGCCCGTCGTCCGTCAGAATACTGATATCTCGAGAGTGTAGCAAACACAATCACAACTCAGTTCGTTTGAATACGTGTCGCGTCCATGGCTGGAGTGCAGAGTGGGCCAGATCCGCCACCCCCCAGCCAACAACACGGACGGAGCCTATTGAAGTGTTGACGTGCTGGAGTGCCACGCGAACTTGTTGGCTGGGCTTGAGGGCTGGCGAGAGAGTGGGGTTCATCCGAAGCCCCGTCACGTCAGCAGTCAACGTTCGTTCTATCCGCTCTCTGGGAGTGCAGGTGACCACCACTCCACCCTCCAATATGGCTGCATGGAAGTCGACCACTGCGAAATTGCCCTCAGTAAGCGTGCTTTCTCCGTCGTCCAGGAACAACGCGCCACTGGCTTCGCCGTGCTCGTTTGGATAAATCTCCATCCGGAAGGGCGCTCCACGCATAGTTTCGGTTGACCGTCCAACGTGGGTCTTGGTTAGAAGGATAGACCCTTCTCTGACGAACGCCGTGGTCTCGTTTACGCTGCCGCCGACGAACTCCTGGTCAGAGTCCAAGGAAAAAAGTCGAAGCTTGGGCAAGTGTACGGATTTATGCGCAACGGGCACCACCAAAATGCTCGAGCCCACCCAAAAGATGTCGTCACGCCGGTCTTCCATTCTGATAACAGGTACTCCGAAGGCATGGTAGTCAAAGAAGGCAGTGTACCAGTAGTGCATCAGGCGATACCGCGTGTTAACGAGGTGTCGAATACGGGACAGAGTCTCGGGGGAAAATAGCCACGGTTCCCGTCGGGCCGATTCTATATGCGCGTGATCTCTGTAGAAGGGCTGCCAAATGCCAACCTCACTCCATCGCAAAAGTAAGTCCTCGCTAGGGTCACCGAAAAAGCCGCCTACGTCGCCGCCAGTAAATGACAGGCCAGCCACGGCATGGCTCAGTAGTAAACGACTTGTCATTGCCAGGTGCTCTGCGGAGGAAATCGAATCTCCAAACCAGACAGCCCCATATTTTTGGCTGCCCACAAAGAAGGCTCGCGAAAGCACGAACGGACGCTTCTTGGGTCGGGCCCGCGCTAACCCCTCAAACGTCGTTCGGTGGTAGAACATACCGTAGAGGTTGTGGACCTCTCGATGCTCTCTGCCATCGACATGCGTTGCGTCCTTGGGCAGCGTGATCTCTGGACTTTCAAACACTGAAGGCTCGTTCATGTCGTTCCACACATGCATTCTGTTATCCGAGTCAAGCCAACTGGCGAGGTGACCCTTCCACACCTCCCTCACTCGCTCGTCCAGGAAATCGGGGTACACGCTGCGGCCAGGCCAGCACTCTCCCACGAAAACCTCACCAGACACGTCAGACAGAACGCCAGCATCGAGCACGTCCGAGTAGAGGTCGTAGGCGGGGTCCTCGGACACATGCGGATCGACGATAGCAACTAGCCGCCTACCGTCCGTTGCCAGGTCGCGTAACAGGCGTTGAGGATCGGGGAACTTCTCCTTGTCCCACGTAAAATAACGCTTACGGTCCGTGTGCTCGATATCGAGCCACATAACATCAAGCGGAATGTCCATCAAAGCGAAGCCTTTGGAGACGTCGAGAACGTCGCTCTCGTCGTTGTAGTTCCATCGACACTGATGCTTGCCCAAGGCAAATAAAGGGGGCAGAGATGGAAACCCTGTGACAACGCTAAGGGAGTTGAGGACGTTCATGGAGCTGTCTCCGGCGAAAAGCACGAGGTCGATGCAATTAGTTTCCGACACCCATGAAGACCTGTTTCCGCCAGCAGAAGGCGGCACAAAGTAGGTGTCGGCTGGGTTCAACCACAACTGTGCCGAGTGCACAGATCCCTGGGGTACGAGTACGAAGGGTACTGCGCCGTAGAGTGCGTTCTCCCGGTTGTCCTCGTAGCCGAACGCGTCCACGTTGAAGAGGCGAAGGGGACCGCGACCAAGCAGATCCAGTGGCCCTGTGTGCTGTGGGAGACCGTAAACAGCCTTCGGGGAGGGGGAGACTACGGTCGCTCCAACCGCCTGCCACCCTTTAGGCGTACTGTCTTCAAAACCTTTCCAGACACTAGGAGCAGGGGCTGTGTAGTTTTCCCAGTGAATGCCGTCTACGCTGTTGACGATCTCTCGATCGAGCAACATGTCGAGCCTGAAGGGATTAAGAGTCAGAACGGCACTCATTCGTCCAGGGCCGTCAATCACCCATTGATTGCCATTCTCGGTGACGGTGACTTCCACCGCCAACTTTTCCATATCGCCTTCTTGAATGACTGATGAGTCCACTTTGAAACGGTCACCTAACCCAACGAACAGACGCAAGAACCCCGCTGAAAACAGGGATAGTTCGCCTTCTAGCACCACACCCTCAGCCGACAGCGCAAACTTGACCCGGTGGCCCTCCACAACCAGGTTGCTTGCGGCCCACTGGATCTGGCGGTGGCGTTGTCGAAACCGATTCATGAAGGGGTTGAGTCCAGGTGGCTTGAATTTGGAGTCATCGTCTCCATCAAAGTCCCAGCTGGGGCCGTCCCCAGCGTCTGGGATCAACTCTGGTTCCGGAAAAGGCGCATTCAGGTCCATTGTGCCTCTCTGAACTTCCAGAGATGGAGGAGCGTCGCTGCAGCTGCCTGCCAGCATAGGAACAAGTGAAGTTTTTAACAATAACATCCACTGAAATAGGGGGAAATGAGGCCAGCTCAGATCGCCAAGTCTGCCTCCTCTTGCGCTTCTAACAACCCGATCTCCACCTCGTCTCGCTCGGTCATCGAGATCGATGACGACCTCCTAACCACCACCAGCAGAAAACCTAGAAACGCAACTACCATTCCAGCTGTCAACAGAGCCACCTTCAACGGGAGAGTGAGTCCAAACCGCTCCTCAGGCAGCAGTCGTCGACGGGCAAACCCTACTGTTTGACTGGCGGCATCGAAAAGCGTGTAGTACGACTGTATGAATGTCAGGCCGAGGATCGCTTCAAAGGGCATGTTGGGAGACCCCTCACCTATGCCCACAAGGCAGTAGGCCTCGTGGGTAGGATGTGCAATCGTGGTCATGTACTGCATACGGACGCCAGTGCTACCCTACGTCTGTCACGGGCCATTCCAAAGTTCCAGAATCCGCCACACTTAGTGAGATGGGACGTCGGCCAGAATAGATATACTTCTCGATGACGGAGGGGCACCTGCACCACAGGGTCTCGTCCTTTTCGTTCGGACCTCCGAAGGACGCCCAGCATTTGTCATCCGCCAGAAGTGATTCCTTGAATTCTCGGAAGGCGTCTGGCTTTATCAGACTAAATGAGGTGCCTGTATCCACGAGGGCAGGGCCTATGATGACAGAGGTACCACCCACATTCAGCGAGGATACTTCCACGCCCCACCGACCTTGAGATCGCAGAGGATTCTCAGACCAGAGTATTCTGGAGGTAAAGTAGGCCGGGTTGGGCTCGCCCACAGTCAGGCGGGCGCGAGCCGCTTCCCAATACCGAATCTCCCACTCCCCGAACGTCTCCCACGCATACCGACGAACACGTTGGCTGCTCGTCAATTTGGGCAGATAGAAACCGATGAAAGGCTTGTGCTCCCTCAGGGTCTTGGTCAGATTATCCAAAAACGACATTCTTTCTTTCGTCGGCGACAACGTGACTTTCGGAGGCGCGGGGGCTAAACCTAGTATGCCATCAGCCACCATATGGGGCACAGAAGCCCCTGGAACAAGAAGAGCGTGCTGATGATGTATCCCAACGGAGGAGTCAACTCCCTCCATCGTCATGGTTTCTTTCATGTTATGCCCCATCACGCGAGATCCGTCGCCATAGCCAAGCGTAGTTTCGCCTCTCACATGCTTGTACGTCAGAGAAAGCTCTGGGGAATAGTAACGGCTCTTCAATGGGTAGCTAGGCGCAGCCTTAGCATTTAGATCCTCAGCTCCTCCTTTTGGAACCCACAAATGGTGCGATCCTGTGTCTGGGATGAACGTCAGCACTTGCGACTTCTGACAAGAGTCGTCGCGGTTGAGTTTTCGACATCTATCTAGATCTGTCTCGCCCAATCCCAACTGGACAATGTACTGCACATTAGAATAGTTCAGCAATGGTAACTCCAAACATCGCTTAGACGCACTATCCTGGCGCATAATGACCAATATTCACTCAGTGTGGTGGTCAAGCGGCCAGGTAAAACGCACGCACGACTCATAACACTGAATTTGGCTACATCATCTATGTGCTCCAAAAATCATGACAGATTCTGCATTGACAGATTCCGCACTTCACTGCGCACCGCAGCGAACCGACGAACCACCATGAGTCACGAAAAGAAAATCACCACCGGCAATTTAAATTTCCCGCAAATTTGAATCCGAGCGAAATCGCGCTGCATTGA
>NW_027151735.1:0-1989 GCF_019968955.1 Porospora cf. gigantea A | reverse complement strand
GGCATGACCGTGAACTGGTACAGCCCGCCCGTACACCGGAAAGCCGTGAACGGAACACTGTCGGGCTCCATCTTCACCTGCCAGTAGCCCGCCCGAAGGTCGAGCGCCACGAAGTAACGGGATTGCCGGACCTCGCGGATGAGGTCGGCAATCCGGGGCAGGGGGTACTGATCCGGGACGGTGACGTCGTTAACTTGGCGGAAGTCTATGCAGACCCTCCAACCCCCATCTTTCTTCTTCACCAAGACGACTTCGCTTGCGCGCGGGGAGTTGGAGGGCTCGATCACCCCTGCGTCCATCATGGAGCGGAGCTCTTCTTTGAGCACCCGCTGCTGGGCGGGAGTAAAGGACCGGGGCCGCGTGACGATCGGGCGATCCGAGGTGGTGGAGATGCGATGGCTCATTGCCTGGGCGCAGCCTCGTCGCTCCCCCCTCCAGAGCCCATCGTATCTTCGCAATAGCTGCTGAAGGGCCGCCTGTCCTTCCTCGGAGGCATTCGTGTCGAGGAGCTCCACCACCTTCTCTTGCGCGTCTCCCGACGCGGGGGCGCGACCAAGCTCTGCTCCTGGGGCTTCCTGTTGCCCTTCAGAAGGGGCTTCCGAGGGAGGAACGTGGAGATACTCGCCCGAAGGACAAGCCGCCTGGACTGGGTCGGAATCGACCTGCTTTGACTCGGAGTGCGGGGAGTTCAAGGGCGAAGAGGGGTCGGTTTTGGCGGGAACGGGACCTTCCTCGAGGAAGCCGCTTAGGGGGAGTACGAAGCCGCACCCGGTGTAGTCCGTTCGCGGGCCGTACTCCCAGGCGGGGGCGAAGAACTTCGCTCGAGGGTCGCTCCTAGCCTCTGACTTGGGGCCGGGGCGGTCCCTCTTCCGTGACTCGCTCTTGGCCTGGGGCTTGCGTATCTCAGGTCTGAAAGGAGCCCTCGCAGCCGGGGCTTCCCGGGTTGTTGGCCGGGTTTGGATGCCGGTTGTCGGAGGTAGGGGAGCCTGGGCTTCGCGGCTTAGGAGACCATGCTTGGGTATCGAGAGCTCCAGGTCGTCCCAGTCAACGACGCCGGCAGGGTGGCGGGGAGCTCTCCCGTCGTGCCTCAGGAGTCGCTTCTCCCCTATCCGTGTGTCCGTAGCTGGGCGCGCGCTCTCCTGGATTCGTTCATTCTCGCGTCCCGACCCTGATCCCATCCGAGGTGCCGGGTCCCTTGAGGGACCCGCCCTACCGGACGCGTCGTCGCCATCCCGAGGGGGAAACGACGAGGCGACCAGTAGTCCCCTACTCAGCTCGGACTGTAAACTTTGGCGCGACCCGGGGAAGGGTGGAATCTGTCTCACTTCCGGGACCGATGCCCATGCGTCCTCGATTGGGCCCGCGGGAGCAGAACCTCGGGAAGGGGCCAGAGTCAGGCGGATGAGACCGGCGGGCGAGACCGGCACGCACCCCTCGTGGGGTGCGTGCTCCAGGTACCCCTCGTGCATGAAGGGGAGGCCAATCACGATCCGAGCAGGGGGCCTGTCAACCAGCGCGAAAGGGCTCGAGACCGCTGATAGTCCTGGGACCCCTGCGTAAGGCGGAGGAATTGCAGTGGGAAAGAGGTGCTAGAGCGACGCCTCCGAGACGGAGCTTCTCCCGGGAGTCGGCAGGCCGTCCTCAGGGGGAGGCTGTCCTGTTCCGGGGGGAAGGAGCCGCTCCTAGTGGGCGCGATCTCAGGCTCCTGCGGCCGGTCCGCGGCGTTTGCCTGCGAGGCCGGCTCGTGGCGTGTTGTCCCGTAGGAGGGGTCGGTGACCAGGGCGTCGGCGAGCCCGAGGAGGGCTTCCGTGAATTGCTCCTGCTGGTAGGCCAATTCCTCTTTCTGGGCTAGGATGGAGGTCATCTTCTCCAATTCTTCCCTTAGTTTGTCCGAGTTAACCACCACCTTGGGTTTCAGAGACAGGTTCTTCCCTTGTTTTCCGCCACCATGCGTAAGCGTAAGCGTGTAAAAATTCGTCAGTGTGGCGT
>NW_027151734.1:0-1991 GCF_019968955.1 Porospora cf. gigantea A | reverse complement strand
TTGGTGATGTTGCCATGCTGCAGTGCGGGTGGAGCCATCTGGAGTTGGTGTGGTGTGTCCTCGGACTCATCCATCCTGATAGTCAGACTGTCTGAGTCGGGGGTGTGCCGTATTGTGGCGTCTGACGGATGGTTTCGTTCAATGTCGTCCACCATGATTACACAAGTGCAGGTGAGGAGAGAATTGGGTAATCTATATTTCTACGTAACAGTCTTCTATGAGTGTGGGGTCAACAACGCGGCGACCGTCACGATTACCGTCGGGGAATTGCGACGACTACTGAGCCTGCCCGTGGTTCCCGAGAGTCAGACGTGTGGACAGACGGACACTCCGCCACACGGGGAACCCGGTCAGAAGCCCGCCCCAATCTACGGAGGGGCAGAAACCCGACCTGGCACTACCCCTGACGCCGGTCCCGCACCGGGAGCCACCACCGCGGCCTCCCAGGGCTCCGGGCGAATTCCCCCCACTCGAACCCCAGCCGTTGCTACGACCTCCTTAGGGCCGCATCCGATCTCCGCCTCCCAGGCGGAACCCACCCTCGCGGGCGCGTTACACCTAGAACGTTCCAGCCCGTCGAGGGGGATTCCGCCCGGTGGGGCGGAACGACACTACGGACCCCAACCAGAACCGCCCCAACGCGGCCTTTCGAACTCGTCCTTTCCCAAAGACTGCGGTCGGAACAGTTCGTCTTCGGCCAGCGGACAAGGGGAAAGATGGAACAGACCAGAACCCGCCCCCGGGTCGCAGGGGAGACTTACGACCTCCCCTCCGGTCCCGCGGGTCCGCGCCCACCCCGAGCCCCAGACAGGCGGATCTCGGGGGGTTTCCGAGGGCACCCTCCCCCTATCTGGAGGATTGGAAGGGCCACTCCCGACCGCAAGTAACGCGCTGGCGTGGGTCGCGGATGATCCCCATGCCTACGATTGGGCGCTGCTTGAGGGCACCTTCTCCGCCTACGAGTCGCCGCCTCCTCTAGGAGTATTCGTGGCCTACCCCTCCCCCCGACTTGACGAGCTCGCCATGAACTCGCGGGCCTTTGAGGTGGGGAGACCTATCCCTCCGGCCGACAGGCCTGCCGCAGGACCAGTACCCGGGATCTTCAAGGACCAGTACCAGGAGCTGCGGAAGAGCCGAGGGGAGATCAGCGCCAGGAGCGCTACCTCTCCGAGGAAGAGAAGGTCCTCAGCCTGGCCCAGCTACACCGGAAATGGAAGGAGGAGGCACAAAAGAGGGCCAACCTGCGGAAGGAATCCCGTCCCTCCGACTGGGACGACTTGGGGCACCTCGAACCTGAGATGCTGCAGTGGACTAAGGCGGCGATTCGCCGGGTCATCTGGTCCCGGAAGCAGGACCGATGGCTGCGGCGCATGCGGGAGCTGAACATCCCAGTTCACACCTGCGAGGTTTGCTCTCGGCAGGTGACCTCGAACCACCGCTGCGTGCCCACCGGCCTAGCGGTCCCCGCCCCCGGAGACACCCCTTACAGCCGGAAGGAACTGATTGTGTCTCAACAGGGGAAGAACCTGTCCCTGAAACCCAAGGTGGTGGTCAACTCGGACAAGCTACGGGAAGAACTGGAGAAGATGACTTCCATCCTAGCCCAGAAAGAGGAGTTAGCCTACCAGCAGGAGCAGTTCGCAGAGGCCCTCCTCGGCCTCGCCGATGCCCTGGTCACCGACCCCTCTTACGGAACTCCCCGTTACGGGTCGGCCTCGCAGGCGACCGCTGCGGACCGGTCGCAGGGGACGGAGAACGCGCCCTCTAGGGACGGCTCCTTCTCCCCGGAGCAGGAAAGCCTCCCTTTGACGACGGCCTGCCGACTCCCCGAGGAGGCTCCGTCTCGGAGGCGACGCTCTAGCACCTCTTTCCCCCTACAATTCCTCCGCCTCACGCAGGGGTCCCAGGACTACCATGGCCTGGTAGACACCGGCTCCCAGATTAACCTGATCGACGCCAACCTCGCCGCCACCCTCGTTCGGGACGACGCT
>NW_027151733.1:0-16240 GCF_019968955.1 Porospora cf. gigantea A | reverse complement strand
CGCGCATGAAACCTGGTCCAACAGCGCCGTCAAAGACCAGAGGCCATCTCTGACCGTATTGCCCTGACGTTGCAACCAAGTCCAGTCCGTTCCGGAAGGTGAAATCGATGGTGGGGTGTCCATCCAGTACTCGAACTTCTGTATCCTTCTTGGGGCTCTCAATAGTGTACTTGATAGAAGGGTTGACGTAGCCAGTCATCTTGATATGGCCGTTCTTTACCTTGCCAGGGTTAGGGCAGCTGTAGTAGGACTTGTCGAGGCCTTTATCCACGAACTTACAGTCTTCACCCGCGGAGTCCATAATTAGACGCGGCTTGGGGATGTCCGCACGCTTATAGTCACTCATAACGTGCACCAAGTAGGACTTTGTGTATCGGGAGCCGACATAGGAGCCCTTGCCGCACACCACTTCCAGCGATTGTCGGTGATGGTCTTTTTCTCTCCAGAGCTTCACACTCTTGCCATTGGACAAAGACTTACCGTCAACTGTTACCCACGATCCAGTGGTGCACACAGGAGAGAGCCTGACGTACTTAGCATCCGGTCGAACATAGACGTTATAGACCGAGTTGTCTTCGTTCACGATGGGCGAGATGATAACTCCATTAGAGTTGTCGTCGATACCATCGAGATACTTGAGCAACGTCAGCTTCGTCGCCGCGTCCTGCTTAACAGTGACCTTGTAAGTGCGTGAGTCAGAGCCTTTAGGGTCTCGAACCTGGATGAAGACGGGCAGGTCAGCTCCGTCGTCAGGGAGGTCGATCATCTTTCGCACAGCCATTGACGCGGACTCCGGCTTCGCGTCCTCGTGACCTTTCCACGCCAGAGTCACTTGGGGAGCGTGAAGGAACCCGTTGTACTCAGGGAAACTCTGATCAATTTCCGGAGTCAGCGCGATCCGATCCACTGCCTGGGTCACTCGCAAAGTGTAATAGGTCACATCCGGAGCGAATGCGGGTTCCAACGTGCCATGCGAGCTGAAGAGACTCTTCAAGGTGGTCCTGTAAACCGGGGATGTGGCGTCCACATGCTTGGGGCCAGTGGTGGTCTGGTCGGCAAGTACAGCAGTCCACGGAAGGAGGGCACAGAGAATGCGAGATACTTTTAACATTGGAGTCTGCGTGCCCAGGTAAAGATTGTCTCACCGAACGATTTACTAAGCGGACTCCGCTCTTAACTCAAATTGAGTAATAAACTTTAGTCAGTCCATATACTGTGGGGTTAGTAGTGGAGAGTATTCAGACAGACACGGTAACCTGACCACGTTCAATCTTGTCAGGTGCGCACTCGATACACCTGCCGTTGATCAGGGATTCGCAAACGCGCAATCGGCGCCACCTGGCCGGTTCTTCGTCCAGCACCCGCGTGCTGGCGCTGATCTCGTCACCTATGACCTGTGTACGGTGCCTGTCAAGCATCTCGGTGAAAAGGGGCAGGGGATGCGCTGAGTAGCACTCAATGTACGGTAGTGTCTCGACTCCCGATGCCGCACACAGCAGTTCGAACTGCACTTGCGACGAGCCGCTCGAGGCCAGGCTAACCGTGCACGCCTTTTTGTCAATGACCATCCATGATCGGCGCAGCCCGTTGTGGAACCGCAGACGGAACTCCATCGGCGTCTGAGTCATATTATGCAGCGAAACTGTGAGGTGAAACGGCGCACCTGGGAAGCAAGTGGTGGGGGCTTGCAGAGCACAGTGCACCGGCGGCGGTGTCAAGGGCAGGCGAACCGGCAGCACCACCTCTACGGTAGTTGGGGGGAGCATTTTCCGACATTGTGCCTCCACTTCACGCATAAAGGGAGTCGCATCCTCCAGTTCGACTTGACACTCAACCTTCACCCGAGCACTGACCTGCTTTGTGGCGTCCTCGAATCCACACGACTCAGGGTAATCACAACGCAATGTGAAGAATAGAGAGCCTCTCCCGGGCAGCACAGTCGACCCTGGAACTTGTTGAACCAGAGTCACCTCAGGACACTTCTTGGAGTCAGGGTCCAGAAGCAATTGGCTTCCTACCTCCAACAGTTGAATGGGCTCGACGTCCACCTTGCCGATCACCAAGTTGCTGTGCTCTCCGGGGGTGCACGTCAGCTTGGCTGCCACGACCAGGCTCCTCGGAGACCATCGAGGTAGGTGCGTTGTGAGAATGCCAACGTCATGAGTCACGACATGTACGGGAATTAGGAGCTCCCACTCTTCCACATTCAGCGACTCAGGCAGGTGGTCGACGCTGGATAAGAAACTTGAGATGCCTCACTTCGCGCAGTCGAGCGGCTGCACATGGGAGACGAAGCTCAAGTAGAGGGGGATCTCGAAATCCGCATCGTCAGGCTCCGCGAAAGCATCAGACATGGTGGAATATTTGTCGTAAGCGAAGGAGTGCTTCATGGAAGGGGAGTTCGCGAACACGGGCCTCACAGACGGGGACCACTCGCAGGTGCGCATTGAGGTGGCGTCCTCCGACAGAATTCGCCCTTGTCGCTGCCTGATAGGCGAAGACATAGGCCCCCGGGTGTTCTCGTCAGTCGGCTCGGGGCGGTGGATACGAGAATTCACCTCGTGCGTGATTTTGATGCAAACCAGCAGTCGATATGGCTCGTCCGCAAACGGGGGCAGCCGTATGCAGTCCGGTGGCACACCGTCTTGGTCTATAAACCTTGACTCGTTTACACCGAAGACGCCACGGTCCCGGTAAAGCACGATGCGCCGTTGCGTGGCTGGAAACCGCAGGAGCACGTCCGAGGAGATGGGTGCTACGAATCCAGATTTCCGTTGCACGGTTACCAGCGCGACCAGGGGTACGTTCCGAAGAAGGTGCTCTGAGGGGTACCCCGATCCCGAAATCTCGACATGGAAAAGTTTGTCGGCGTTCATGACGTGGAGTACTCGCGGTCGGAGCATCCGTAACCCGTCATCTAGCTTCCGCCCAAACATGCCAAGGAACTCCGAGGGCCACGTCGACTGCGCCGCCAGCGCGCCGTGCGGCTGTGATTGCATTGACAGGCGCAAGTACTCGTCACCTAGTTGCACACTCTCAGGAGAAAAGGAGACTGCGCGAACCCAGCAGCGGTCGAGGACTGTGTGCGCCTAGTTGCATACTCACGGTCGTAACCCTTGCCGGGCCCGTACTGCGCCTGCAGCTTTATGGCGCCCAAGAGGAAATATCCACTGGAGGGGGGCCTGATGACTATCGGTATGGCCGTAGACCCCGGTCTCAGCCGGAACAGGTCTCGTCCTCGTGACAACGGCACGTAATAGCTCTTGGTCTCCATATCATCATCTTGTTCTGCGTGGCTGCTCCACCAGTAAACGATGAGCTCGATAGATTCCACCAGCAGGTCACGGGTACCCCGGTTGAGCATTCCAACTTTGTAGTTGAGGTTGAACTGGCTGAATACTGCCGCGTCACAAGCGTGACCGTCAGCTCTAATTAGATCTCGCCAGAGAATGGGAACGCTCCGCCAGACGTCAGGCGACTCACGGCGGTCAATGCACAATTCCATGGACCTGCTCTCCGTGACCGTGGAGAGCGCTGTGCGCTTGTGATGGTGCATAATGGATCTAAGACCGGTCATGGAGGGGTCTGCATTCGAGTCGTGCAGGTTCCTCACCGCAATACTCAGATGGCAAGTACACATCAGCGTCCTGCACGCGCTCTGCCTTATACAGTGCGTACGGCACTCGCGCACGTTTAATCAGCCGATGTTGCAGCTCCGACAACAGCGGGCTGAACGCCGGGACGCAGCCAGGATGGAAGCTTGCAATCACCGAGTCAGTGTCCTTTGAGCCGATAAAACGCACTGTGCGCGTCCCTTTATCGCACGGGACCGGTGTTTGTGGCACGAGGCCCACGTCCTTCTCTTCCAGCACGTCCATGGGCTCTGCGTACCACTCCACCACGGTGTCTAGGTCGACCTTCCACTCGTGCTTCAGCTCTGAAGGTACCTGGTCCGGATCTCTTCGCCCGTGAGCGATCTCAGTCAGCAGCGCAAGCTTCAGGCGGTCGGAAGCGCCTTCCGACGCCTGTATCTTGCGCGACTCAACTCGCTGCACGCGCTCCCACCCCTGGCCGGGCTTAACTACTGGAGTCGAGGGACAAGTGACACCGTACTGCAGGAGCAACATGTGGCTGGTTCTACAGAGGTTAGCGTGGTCGGCGTAGAGTTTCAGCTGCGTGCGCAGGAACTCTAGGAATTCGACACGGCTTGTAGGATCTTGGCTCAGCGAGAGGGCTTCTGCCAGGGTACACTTGGTGCGTGGGGGACGGACCTCCACGGAGGTCTCTGTTGCGGCAGGGCGCCTAAGGCGTTCCAACTGACTCCAGCTTTGTATGCAGGCTGACAGGCACCGACACACGGCGAGTGAGTAGACCCGGGTTCCACGCACCTTCTCAGCGGGCTTAGCGTGCCGAGTGGTCTCGCGAGTGGTCTCCAGGGTGAGAGAGTGTCCGGAGAGCATCGTGGTTGGCGGGGCGGGCTTGCCAGGAGTGCCGTCGTCCTGATCCTGCTCACGGTAGGCGAGCAGCCGATCCTGCATGGTGTGCACCGCATCGAGCAGCATAACGACCTTCAGCACGATGAAGATATAATAAGCCTCCTCTGGGGGATCCGTGTTCCGAAGGTCCAGCTCCAGGCCCGCCAGGAACGAGAGTCGCGCTTCCGCTATGTACAGCAACCTACCCGCGTGCTGTTTGTCGGGAAGCGCCTCCTTGAACAGCGGCGCAGACACGGTTCCACCCGAACACGGCTTTCCAAGGTCGCAGGTCGCCTTCCAGTGCGTCAACAGCCTCCATTGGAAGTAGTTGGCCACGGGCGTAACGGGCAACGTCACGTCCAGCACGCTATCCGCGAGCGCCAGCAACCCATCTCGGGAGGACGGGAAGGAAAAGTCCGCAGGGTCGGACTCATCTGATCGTAGCTGCTTCCAGACAGCGCACATGGCATCGGGTTGCGTAAGCGGAGGTCCAACATGGCGCAGGGTGATGTCGTCGGCGGGTAGCCCTGGGGCCATCAGCAGCTTAATCAGAACGGACTCCCAAACGAAGCCCAGCTGGCTGCTGAGACAGGCGAAGGCGTCAACCCACTGCAGCAGCAAGCAGTGTCGCTCGAAGTTCGAAGCCAACGAGGTGACTCGGTCATTCTCGCCCGTTTCCAGACAGGACGCAATCGGCGTCAACGTGGATAAGCAGTTCAGTAGGCGCACGGCCCATCGGTGGTTCACCCTATACGTCCGACATTCATGCTGCAGTGAGAGCTGCAGCAGTTCTAGCCGCTGTTCTATGTTGACTTGGAGGCAGTCCCGAAGGCGTGCTCCGAAGGCTCCCCAGAGCTGATGGCTGTCTTTGTGGCTATCGACGTCGAGGACGAGGTGCAATATTCTATCTCGAATGCGGTGACGCCCTTCGCAGTCCACCAGCATCTCCTTCCTGGCCTTCTCAGTGTCCTTCCGTGATGTTGCACTGCCGTGCGCCATCACCACCAGTAGCTCATTACACGCGGGGACAGAGTTCAGCCAAAGCTGCAAACGGGCTCTCGAGTCGTTGTGCACTTTTTTACCCTCAATCCGCACGACAAAAACCTCGACGAAGGGAGCCAGGGGGCCAACGCGGTCGTACACTTCCGCAATGGGCGGAGGCGCGCTGCTGACGGAGAAGCGCCGCTTGTTATGCGTGGCAGCTACAGGCGAGGCAGGCGGAAGAGGCTCGTCCTGGGACAACACAGAGAAGTCCAGTGTGAGCGTCCTTGTGGTCACTAGTCCAGCCGCAGACCGCACATGAAAACCAGCCACGGTGCTGTGCTCAGCAAGTCGTACTTTCAACAGATCCACATGAACCTTCGACGCTGCGTCCAAGACGCAGTAACTGCTCACCTCTAACGACTACGAGCAGATGACGACCCATCAAAATCGGCGAATCTGCGTCAGATGTCACAAGAGACGTACTCCGGCTGCAGTCACGCCTTGCACTCTATTCAAGATGTGCCTACCGGCTTCGCCAACTTCGAGGCGGTGGGGCTAAAGGACTTGCAACCGACGACGCCGGCAGGCGTCCTGACGCGGAAGGCGCTGTTTGTGGTCTGCACCGGAAAGCTGAACCCGCCGAATAATAAACAGGCGGTCTCCCGTGTGAAGGTCATCGACATGGAGGGGCGCTCTGGCTGCCTAAAGCTGCCAGTGGGGGTGGACACTACCCAAGAAGGCATGCTTGTGGGAATTATTGAGCCCTTCGTAGCCCTGCGGGGAGAAGAACACTATCCTGTTATCGTATGCAACGACAAAGTCAAGCTAGTTCCCATCGGCAAGGTAATTAAGTACAAACGGTGCTCTGCCTTTTCTTTCAGCACAATACCATGCCAAGACGCAGCGGAAGAAGGCTTTCATTTTTGCGAAAAGCACAAGAAGACACAGGATCGAAACGAGGATGAGTCTGAGCCACTCGGCCTCGCCATCGAATCGGACAAGCTGCTGGAGCAGGCTCGTGGTTCTCGAGAAGAAGCATATCTCCTCCGCGTTGAGGAGATCCGACGACAAGTGAACATGGTGCCCCGGGAGAGCGGTCTGCAGATGCGAAGACGGAAGAGTCTCAGGCCTCTGGACCCCTTGGCGGCGGAAGGCAGCGGCAGTCTGGTAGACAGCCTGGAGGACGGCACTCGTGCCATGGCTGAAATTGAGAGACCAGCACTCCCTAGCGCCAGGTTGGTCTTGGAGATATTAGATATGGTGGAAGCAACGGAGGCGAGCGAAGAATTTTCTCAGTTGCTGGTCCACGCCAAGCTGCTTCTACGACGGCGCTCCTCCCTGGGTATGCCGTCATCTGCCGACATCGAGAAGCGCACGGCGCTTATGAAGCTCGAGAGCGTTCTAATGCGAAAACTGGGTCAAAGCCGGTCGTTGGTGGTGCGGAAGCGGCCATGGACCGGAACAGAGGCGATTTCGTCTAAAAGGTTCAAAAGCACGTCAACAGCACGTCATGAGGTTATTGAAGGTTAAGGTCAACTGGTTCTTTGTAATCTCTTGCCAGCTCACGGATGGTCCGCTGCGTTTGGGCGTCACAGTCTTGAAGAGGTTTCGTAGATTCCAACTGAGTGCTGGATGTAGGCACACGCTCACCTTAGAAAAGTCTGTCTGCATGTCAGTCGTCAGCACAGACGGCCACCAGGCCTCCTCTACCTTGGCTAGAGTCACGTAGACGCGTTTATCCTCTACCCACCACGAGCTCCCATCTGGGTCGACGTGGCTTGACAGCTGGCCGTCCAACAGCACCTGCCCTCGAACTAGGATGCACAGGCTAGTCCGACGAATTGTCACCTCTACCTCCTTCGCTTGCGCAGGTGGGCAGAGTAGCAAGTTAACGTCAGTCCAATTCTGGTTCCAGGAGTAATTCTCCGTACAGCCGCCATTGTATTCGCTGAAGCTCGACGGGCTTCGAGTCTGTGCACCGGGTGGCAGGTCAACTCGCTTCTCTACACAGTTTGCACCAGCCACTCGATCCGAGTGCTTCGTCTTCTGTTTTTCAAGCGAGTGCATCACCATGGCCTCAATACGGCCGGGTGGAAACCCTGATTCGTCGTCCGGCTTTTTCATTACATGGTAAAAGTCCGTTCGTCGACCTAAGAAGTCGAACATCGCATCCAGGAAGTGTGGGAGTCCTCCCTGGCTGACTACCTCCAGAAACGCTTCGTCATTGCGCATATTCCTCACTTTCCAAAACACAACACGCAGCGTCATTTTGCTTGCATGCGGTGGCTAGTTAGCGACTACTTGATCTTGTGCGTACTGCTTCAGCTGGTGAAGTTGTTTCAGCATCTGGTCGGGTGCACGTCGCCACCTGAGGTTCCCTTCGCCAGAAAGGCGGCCTGGTCGTGTGCTGCCAACGGTACGCGACCAGCTTGTAGAATGGAGGAACGGAGAGCCTGCATGTGTTTTATACAAGATAGCGTCTCCTTTACGCACGGATTTGAACGACATATTGAGTCGTGGATAGAGAGCCGCAAAAGAGTTGCGGAAGAGGAAGTCCTGGCCGGGATGCGATCGGTGCTGGCTCCCGGAGATCCGAAGACGCACTGGTGCTTACCTACCAACCGCAAGCCCGGTTACGCTTGGTCTGTGGACCAGGATGCGCTTCTCGACGAGTTATCCAGGCAAGTGCTCTGGTTCCAGACTGTCCATTTTCTGCAGTGGTATCGCTACGGCGACAGCCCCCAGGTGCTCTCGAACGAGGGATGGTGGGCCCTAATTGTATTGCGGGTCCTGGAGCAGATCATGAAAGGAAAAGAAGATGGAGACCCTCACTTTTACTGGCGATACTTCGGTCCTTTCGTCCCTCTCCCAGGGATTAGTGACTGTGTTACTGCACACCGCAGTGTTGGTAACTGGATCCAAGTGGGCTTTCTGTATCACAAGCTCACGGATATGCTACGAGAGGCTCTGGGAATATCCAACTACTGCACCGATCTAATGGAGGCACAGATGACCATGACGCGCTCGGAATTCCTTTACGTTTCGCTGCAAGAGACAGTTCATTCAAGGCGAGACAACGTTCTAGTACTACATAACTCCGGTGATGTTTTTGGCACGATATCGCTACCAAAGTTACTCGCTAACTTTCGCAGCGATGTCGTGAAGCCGGAGGTAGCGACGACGAAGGACTATCTCCTCGCGTTCATGGGCACCTGGGACGACGGTGGACATCGCCGCATTCGGCACGTGCTGGTGCCGATGTTGGCACGGCACCTAGGTCGACTGTTTCACATGGATAGGTCTCCTAACTTTCGAGAGGCCTGGAGGCGCGCGGAGTTCTGCTTGGTGCCGCGGGGCATCCGGCGGCGCGCCTTCATGGAAAGCGAGTGCCTGGCGTTGGGCTCATGCGTGTGTGTGTACATCTGGGATGATATCGAACTCCTTCCATACAGAGGGAGTCCGGCACACTGGTCCAATCTGGGTCTCTCTTTCAAACTGACCCCAGAGCTGCCACGCACGCTTCAATCCCTCTTGGAGAACGTCACACGGCAGCGGCGCGACGAGTTACTAGCCAACGCAAGGACGTTCAGCAAATCGCACTACACTTTCGAAGGGCAATTCGAGCAGATCATGGGGTTTGTGAACGGCTCGAGCAGCGATCTGGTTTGTGATGCCTGGATGTCGGATCACCAGCTATCTGCAGCGGTCGAAAATGCCCGAGACGTGGTTAAGCGTCTTCAGCGTCACTTGGAGTAGATGGTCTTCGTAGGCGAGGTTTTGAGGTACATTACGTGTTATGTGTTGTCATTGTCATAATAGGACTCCATTGGTTACTTCTTCCTTCCCACACAACATATACACGACATAGCTCCTTCGTTCGCACAACCCTAGACGTCGCCACCAGCAGGGCCACTACCTCGACTGAAGACTACAACGTGTCTCCAAACAGGTCGTCGTCGTCATCGTCGTCGCCGAAGATGTCGTCATTCGGAAAATCCTCCTCCGGTAGAACCTCCTCCTCCTTCTTGTAGTTGTCCTCTGCCGGTTCCTCACTCTCGCTGTCGTCATCCTGTCCGCCAGCGTCGTCTGCTTCCTTTCCGCCCACCTCGTAGTATGTACACTTAGCACAGACGAACACGAGGGTCATGGCGTCGTCGGCCACACGCTCCGGCAGCTGGAAGTACACTGCTCCGAGGCCCTGACACTGTGGGCAGGGCCACGATTCCTCCCGAGGTAAAGTTGGGTCGTCTGCCAGCCCTTGCGCGATGTACGAGTGCACGTCCTCTTTTGATCGGAAGTTGAACGTTTGAGCGTCCACCGTGTTCTTCACCAGGTCATAGGGGTCCGGGTAGCCCACATACGCGCAGTTGTGACATGTGAACATCAACTGGTTCCGTTCATGACACTCCTTAGGATACAGCAAGTTGTTGCTGCATACGGAAACCTGCTTGACCGCTTACCATTCTGGACAGAACTGCAGATCACAACTCATACGTTCTAAATCGCCCTTTCTCGCGAATCTGCGCTTCTTGGCTGCGCCAGAGTTTTGATGTCTCAGAGACCTCTGGAGTTTGCTGGGGTTCACACATTCCAGTTGATAGTAGACACAATGGCACGGCACTCCACCACCGAACGAACGAATGCGATAATATTAATGCCGGCCGTAACCGTGTTTGGCAATCGTAGTGAGTCCCCGACTCCATTCAGACAGGAAACGAGTTCGCCATTAGAAACCTGTCTAGAGAAAGGGATGAGCTAAAACGGGCACTTGAGCAGAAGGAGTCCGAGGTGGAGGAATTAGCCCGCCTTAAGACAGAGCTAGAGTTGCGATTAGAAGTCGGCCAACGAGATATGGAGGACTTGGAAGAGGTTATGGCCTGCGACTTGTGTCTGGCCCGTCAGGACAACATTACGGCGGATATGGCTGTTGAACAGAAGAAGCAGGCGGTGGCTGACAAAACTAAGGCACTGCAGACAGCCAAGGTAGACGCAGAGGTCGAGAGCGCGTCAGTTGTGCGGCTAGAGAGGTCGGCTGAGCAGCTCCAGAACGAGATTAGGGCCCTGCAGTATGTGCTGTCGGAATCTAACGACAAGAATGACAAGGCGCAAGAGATGCTAACCACGCTGAGACCGTTGTTGGTGGCGGCTGCAGATAGAGAGGTTCAGCTGGCCGGCGAGGTCGACATGGAGTTAACAGGGCTGGCTAAACTGTCGATGGAGGTGGCCAAACATTCCAATCAGGCTCCTCGGACACTTGCATTGCTGTTCTACCCGTTGGGCGGCCCCAAATCCACCGTTAGAGTGGCGGTGCCAGGACCCGCTGGACAGGAACTCATCGATGAAGGGCGGTCCAAGTCAGTGGGAGAGTATGTTTCCCGCCAGGTTGAGCTGTGGTCGCCTCCTTCTTATTCGGAGGCTGGCGTGACGATGCGACTGGGCGAAGCAGTAGCGGCATTTGACGACGTCATCGACCATGGGTACCCCTGTCTAACATCCCTCTTGCTTACTGACTGGGCGAACGTTGGAATCGAGAATTCCTCCGTACTTAGACACCTTCCGCTGGACGCCAGCAATCACCAGCGAGTAAACGCAGAGGCCCACTCGTTGCTGGGGCGAAGCCTTCGGAGCCTGCTGGTGCTGATTCAGCCTCCCGAACACATGTCGATGTCCCTGGTCTGGGGGTCTCGCCGGACCGTACCCTGTCGAAGAGCGTGTCCCCCGCCTATTGTTGAGGGCAGTGCCCGCACGCGACGCTCGAGGCTGTCTGTCCTTGGCGGAACTGAAACGGAACTGGTAGAGAGCTGCGTAAACCCCAGTCTCCCGTACTGTGACTGCTGTCACACGCCAGGCGTCCTCGAATCGCTGACTCAAACGGCATCTGCTACATTCTGGCACTGGAGTGAGGCAGACCAACCTGGATCTGCGTCGTCAGCGCTGGAGGGGGACACACAGCCACGTCGTCAACACCGGGATGACGGCTTCTTCAAGGTGGGCCGACGAAAGAGTCTCTACCCAGCACGCCTCAGGTCTCCTCCAGGGCAAGACCCACTCAGACATCCAACAGATGTTGCAGGAGTTCGACACTGGCACGCCTGTCAGGATTTCCAGGCAGCAGACAGACCACGGACCCTTCGCAGTGGAGGCTGGCACTTTCCGATCTACGGCTGCGTCCCTTACTGAATCCTTGCGGGAGAATCGACCCTACGACCTGGTTAAGGTGAACGTGGGCTCACGAACACTGTACATCGCCGCGGTTTACCAGAGCGGTCCAGAGTGGGCCTCTCAAGCCGGTAACGTGTTGCAGGTGGCAAGGACGATCGACGTCTCAGAAAGAGCGCTGTTTTCGGCTCTTGGCCGCAGCGAGGGCTTAGACGACCCCCGACACTTAGCGACTACCGTGGTTGGCGTTCTGTCATGTCCCACAGCCACACACGAAGACGCGTCCACGATTGCTATGATGTCGCTGTGACCGTCAATTTGTACTTTATCCTAATGGACGTCCTACGACGCGGCATCTCTGGTCTGTTAGCAACTGGATCGCGGCGCACGCTCATGTTGGCGACCTACGATGATCGAATCGCTCCGTCTGACGCTGATCTGGAGGACGTGCTGCATGCGGTGCTTGGTAACAAAGCCGACATCACCAGTGACGAGGCCGTAGAGGCCATTCCAGCACGTCTCCGACAATGCTGGACGTGGACGGTGGTTTTGAAGGTCCTCATGATCTTACACTACATTGGAGTAGCGCCCCAGACGCCTCAAGTCTGGCTGAAGCAACTTTTTCTCGACGTGAGGAAAGGCAAGGCCCACCACAGAATTCATTGCTGTTAACCTGCAGGTCCTTCCGGGAGGAGGGCGGTGACAATCACTCGGCCCACCAGCACGCGACGCTAGTGCGACGCTATGCGACCTTCCTGTCGACGTTCGTGACCGAGCTCACTAATCCGAGGTCGGTACTTTCGAAGTCGAGATTATTGCACTACTTGGGGACTCCTGGCTGTCTGAAGGTGGCCGGTGACTTGTTCGTGGACGATGATCTCGACGAACTGCTCTCGTGGGTCACTGCGAATTGTGCCACGCAGAAGGATAAATACAATAAGGACCGTAGCTGCGCTGTGCGTAGATTCCTGCCTCGACGAGCAGGACAAGCTATTGGTCACGGTACGGGTTGACGACCTCACCTCCGCTGTGTTTCTGCGAATCTACCGAGAATGTCTCCGGCTCTTCTCTCTCTATAACGCAGTTATGGTGGAGTATGTAGGACGCACAGAGCGCTTCGTGCATCTTGAAGACGTCGTCTGTGGCCTAAAGACCTGGGATCGATACGTATCGCTGACTGCAAGGATGACTGCGCTGGGACACTGCATCCAGGCGTTCCCCAACACCCCACCTGGAATTATTGGAGTCGCCCAGCCCCCCAAAGCAGTGCGCAAGTCCATGCTGAAGCGCCTACGTGCCCTTGATCACACCTACGTGTCAGAAGACTCCAGTTCAGTCTAGCATTCACATACGACAGTTCGCTTGCATACAACCCCCCATTCTGCGAGGAGTTGGGGAATACACCGGGTTGCCTTCATGGTTAATAACCGACGGCGACAAACTTCCAATAGGACTTGTGAGGAAAGCTGGGCGGTCGGGCACCTTCTTCAGCCAATAAGAGGGCATTGGGTGAGGGTGTGCTAGCCGCGAGGCAATTGAAGGCTCCCGGGCGAAGTAGTCTCGCTTGAGCTTCTGCTTTTGATAATGAATCAAGTACTCCTCCGCATGCTGCGCCGAGAACCACTGAACCAAGTCCGGCACGTAGGGGAAGGCTGAGTGATACAACAGAGCGGGTGCTTACGAGACTCCTTTACGTGCTTGGATGAAAAACGGCCATACGGTAGCCCCGCCCCGAACGCCGAGCGTAACGGATAAAAAACGTACTCCCTCATTGGGTCCGATCCACTAGGGGTGTGAACCGTGAGAGAGTTGATCTGTTCCAGCTTCGAGAGCTTTTGGCTTACCTGGGCTTTTGCGGCGATTTCTGCCACTCGGTCGTTCAGTTGCTTGAACGTGAACGATTTGACGATGCGCTTCGTTTCCATGTTCACCTTCTCAAGCACCAACGTCTGCATAGCGCGGACTAAGCACCATGTGAAGAAGCCGTGCACCACAGGCTTGTTCGGAACGGTGGCTGTGCCATCGGCCACTAAGCCCTTCACGCCAACGGCCTTGATACCTAAGGAGGGTAGCTTTGCCTCAACCACCACCTGGTTCCAAACTGCCGCGGAGAGCTGGAAGGCCTTAAAGGTGGTGGACAGCCCAACCTCCTGCTTCTGTAGCGACGACTCGCGGAGGTCTTTGGTGTTGTCCACCTCCGCCCCCGGAACGAAACGAGGACGTACGTGCTTTTCGAACATGGAAGGGTGCTTCCAAGTGCTGGGGTTGTACGTAGCCCGATAGACCTTGTCTGTGGGGTTGGTAATAGGCCAGATACCCTTCTGCTTTAGTCCTTTAACGAATCGCATCTTGCTCCCAGTGCCAGTAGGGTCAAGCAATGTCTGGCCTCCAGTGCAGTCCAGGAAAATTGAGAGCTGACACTGCTCTGATATGTCCGTAAGGATCTCTCGGAGATGAAGACACGTAATAGGGTTCAGCTGGCCTCCGTAAGTAAGGAAATCCCATGGGAGGATCGCTTCGTCGTAACCCTCGCCCTCCCAGCCGCTCATGTTATCGATCTGTACCCCATGACCTGAAAAGTAGAACACTAAGGAGTCGTGCTGCCGCACGTCGCGCACCAGCCAGTTGAGGGCGAGCATGATGTTGTGTCTAGTTGGCAGGCTGAAACGCTCCTCTTCCTTGCGTGGAAGGAGCTGGGGGGATCCCGGCTCGCCTTTCGCGTTCACGAAGTCATGCTCGTCCAAATTTCCGTCTTGTCTGGAACAGTGTAAGAATACGTAATCTAAAGAATATGACGCATCAGGCATGCTACAGCCGGTGTCCTGAGTGCCGAGGACTCGTATACGACCCTTGCCCATACGCCGTGCCATCATACAGGTACATGCAGAGGCAGCCTCGGGTCGAGTTTTACTGCCCCTTCTGCACTCGTCAGGAGTACGCGTGGGTATCGAGTCCCCGACATCGGGAGTACGACTCGATGTACTATTGCATTTTCCCATGGTGCTGACCTGTAGACTGAGGAGGGATGCACGTCTGTCAAGAGGCAGACGTCATTGGGATGAAACTCCAGCAAGTTGACGAGGTTCAATGCGAACGCATGAGCGTCGTTGGCTGGCCCATACAGGCTGATGTCCTGATGGTAGCCACTGTTAGTGTAGCAGCACCCCACCACTACCGCCTTTCGCCGCGGCGGCAATACCATTCCCGCAAGACGAGTGCGAGTCCGTCGGTTTTCCCTTGACTTGGTGGGACTTTGGCTGTTGCGACGAGGTAACGAGGGTTTCCGAGCTCTCCCAGGTCCCACATCACTTTTGTTCTCCCGAGTCCGCCGCGCTGGAGTTCGGGAGATGCCCTGCGGGATCAGGTCCGCACGGTCGGGCCGTTCCGTCTTGGTAAGCACGTACAGTGGCGAGGCCCCCACTGTCTGTTTTTCCCTGTCGGATGAGGGTCTCTCCGTCGACGTGTGACGTGCCACTCCGATGCCAAGGGGCCACTGGTCTAGGTCCGGCGACTGATTCACCATCAAAATTCGGTGTTTTGAGTAATTTGTGTGCACTCAGCACCGTCCTCACGATCATCGAACAATGGCCAAAATTGCATTGGTGTGACTCTTTGACACAGTAAGGTGACACCTACTCCACAAGTCCGGGCTCTAAACTGCACCGCGGCGAGCTGCCTTCCAGTTGAAAATCACTTGTAGATGCTAACATCGAGCACAGAAACGTCCATTGCATCCGCGTTCTTGAGCCTGAATCGCGTCAGCTCGAATTCCCCTAGCGCGGATCATCACATTGAGTGGTAATTAGTGTTTAAATGCCGGCGGTAGCGGCAGTCAAGACTTCCATCGCTCCTCCCGCGAAGCTGGATCCCATCGCGCTCAAGCCGACCCGCCTGCCTAAGCTCCTTTTGTTCATCCCAGGTCCCCATGAGCAATCCACAGCCAGCGCGCGCCAACTGATGCGGAGTCTGGGTTGGCAGCATTGCGTGGAGGAGGTCGACTGCTCCATTCACACAGCCAAGGCAGAGCATTTGGCCTCACTCATCGATCGCCCAGCGGTGCCCTATCTGTTCTTCCAAGGGAAGACTGTTGGTAATCTAGACCACCTCAACGAAATGGTGCTCTCAGGTGGCTTCCAGAAACTAGCTAACATGTATGAGCGGTGGGTCGACTCTGGTTTTTCACCTTTGGTCGGATGTGAGTGCGGATTCCAATTGCATCTGGACCCGAAACTCTGCTTGGTGGAGACCGATGTCAAAACTCTGGGAGCTTCCGTGACGTCTGACCCGGAACACGCGACCTGTCCGGTATTTGCGGTCCCCAACATCACGTGTGATTCGGCATTCTGTCCTGGCGTCAACTTTGAGTCTCTCACAACACTAGAAATCCTCTGCGATCTGCTTCTCGATTTTGCCTTTGAGTTCGTCACGACTAACAAACCGGCACCCACGTTCTCGATAATTCCGAGAAGAATCACGCATCGCCGCTCGTTCTCCGGAAAGACGTTACGAGAGTACGCTGAAAGCCGCTACCGGACTGACTCCTTGACGGCCACAAACGTGAGATACCCCATCCAGGCACACAGATTTGCCAAGTCCTCATGGACTACGCCGTTATCCGCCAC
>NW_027151732.1:0-1992 GCF_019968955.1 Porospora cf. gigantea A | reverse complement strand
AGGGCCAGCTTCTGCCTTTGTCTGTGGTGCACTTGCGCTGTGACCCAACGGACTACGTTCCGATAATTTCCACTCGAAACCCCAGATTGACTTTTAGGAATTTTTGAGTTCGACTCAAATCTACTGCCGTCGTTGCCTCTCCAACTTTTTGATCCGGATGAGGTCGTCAATGGATAACATCTCAAATCGCCGGTCTTCACGGCCGGCAACCACGCAAACGACAGGTCATGTCTGCTTACTCATCGCGGACTCTACGGACAGGACAACCTCAAAAACGCCAACGTCAGCTTCGATAACCGTTGACTTCTTAGATAACGCGAGACGTAGCGCTCAAAGCTCAGAAGAGTCAACTGGAACGATGATGAGACGACAGGCTTACTAAACCAGACAAGTAGGCGCTTACAAATTCAGGATCCAAACCCAGGCGGCGCAGACTCCACTCTCGGCGTTTTTTGGTGTCGGTATCTCCCAACTTTCTTGAGAGTACCTTCCAGTTGTTGGGGTGGTTGAACAGAAACCACCACATCGCCTCACAAGCGTCAGGTGTCAGCGACTTCCAGGCGGGAACTTCGCGATACACTGTCTTTAGCGTCAGGTGTCAGCGACTTCCAGGTTGATCAGGAAGCTCTTGGCACTGACGTCAATGTCCGGCGGCGATTCCTGACGGCGCGTGGAATACTCGCTCAGCGCTGATGTCTGCTTGGCGGGAGGCCGCCGCAGACTCTCAGCTTCCAGCCCGCTGAATGGACTGTCGTCAAGAAGCTGGAGCACATCTGTACACAGCTTCGTCTTCTCGGCGTGGCACTCCAGGTAGACTTCGATGCTCTTCTTCGTCTTCTCGGCTTGGCGACACTCTAGGTAGACTTCGATGCTCTTCTCCCAGTCGGTGAGGACGCAGGCGACATTATCTTCGACGTTGTTTTCAACTGGAGCTGTGTGCGTGTTTTTTTTTCCTCACCCCTGCCTCCGACTTGAGCATTTGAATGTTGCTAAGCATGCTCGAAATCTCCGCTGCTGGGAGCTAAGCATGCTGCCTCCGACGTGGAGAGGTTTCGGACGACTTGGAAAAATAATAGAAGAAAAATTATAGAAGACAAAAAACTAAGAAAAATACGAAAAGTATTAACAGCAAAGGCTTACGTGGTAATAGAGAGCCTTAACACATGCTGCAATGCGATTAGATTGGAAGCCCAAGGGCTGCCAGAATAGAGCTCTAATTCGCGCTTGTTCCCAGATCCTCCGAAGTGATAGACGACATCGGCAGACTCAGCCAGATGACGGAAATCCGTCATCGACAGACCCATCAACGGCTTCTCAAAGTCGCCCGGTATAGCGTCGATCCGATTTTCAAAGGAGGGGTGCCAAAGGTTGGAGTCTCGCATCACGAAACTCACCACACTCAGCGCTTTCTCCTTTAAGTTTTCCTTCGGCAGCAGTATTCCAAAATGCGTAGGCACGAGAGAGGCATGGACCAGGTAGACGAACGTAGTACTAGGCGCGATGTGCAGCAGTGATGCCAGCACCAGTGATCCAATGAATCCCGTTGCGCCGGTGAAGAAAGCCACACGAGGCTGGCTTCCTGCGTATTCCTCCTTCCGCAGTACCGGGCTGTCAGCGAAAGGCAGCAGTCGGCGAAGGGCGAACACGTCTTGCACAGGGTGAGCGTCCGAGTAGACGGACTCCGCCTGTCGCTCCATGGTCGAGAACCAGCCGTCGTCAGGCGGATGAACCTGCGGTGTCGAGGCAGCCAGTGCCGAAGTGACATGGAGCTTAGTGCTGCTCACTGGGGAAATAGCATGTGGAATGCTGTCTAACCGGAAGTCAATGCCGGCTGAGGTTTGATGCATCAGGGTCTCCTGTACGCTGTCGTTTGCTGTACGCTGTCGTTTGGTAGGTCAGACACATCCATCAATCAAAACACCTAATAACCAGAAGTTAATTTTTGTCAAGTCAAGCGCTCCAGGCGCGGTACTCAGTCTTATCTGCTGGCAA
>NW_027151731.1:0-1994 GCF_019968955.1 Porospora cf. gigantea A | reverse complement strand
CCGGGGATACAACGTCGAAGATTCACAACCGTCGGGACATTCGCAATCCGGCAACAGTGGACGGCGTACAGCGGTGCATTAACATGGCCGACTCCCAAGGTCTTGGCGTCTTTCTATCTGACCATGCAACCCTTCGACACGACATGCAAGCACACCCTCAGTTGGTCCCTATTTCCATTCCTAACTTCGAACTGCTGCACAATGCGGCCAAGGATTCGAGCCAAAAACAAATAATCGCGTGGAGCAGTCTACTGACAGAGTGGTACCTTATGCTACAGGTGGAGGAGCTGGTTGTCACCAACAGTGGTTTCAGTGGAACCGTCGGAATGTTTTTTAACCACAAGAATGTGCACGGCTGCCCAAAGGATATCGAGACTGTATGAAAATCACTCGTACTCAACAGCCAGAGGTGAAATTCTTAGACTTGTTGAAGACGAACAGATGCGAAAGCGATTGTCAGATTCGAATCCAATGTTCAAGAACGAAATTCAAGGGATCGAAGATGATTAGACACCGTCGCAGTCTTGGACATAAACTATGTCGACTAACACTTAGAGATGATTCTTATACCATCTTCAGGGGTTCCTGGGAAACCAAACAAAAAAACAGAAACCGGTTTTTGATTTCGTTGGAATGAAAACTGCTCTTTGGGGTGCCACAGCTCAAGTCCGCCTTCCTTGTCAAGCGAGACCACGCCTTTCGTAGTGGGCAGGTGCCACGCGCCGGTGTGCAGTCTCAAAGTGGACTGTACGTATGCATCTTCATCGGTTCCTCGCGGAGTTCGCTGGGACTGCCGGTCACCTCGTCGGTCGCCGTCTTCTGGACAGGTTTTGGCGTCTTTATATCTGACCACGCTTCAACACGCAATGCAAGCACACCCTCGGCTAATCCCAGTTTTCATTCCTAACTTCGAACTGCTGCACAATGCGGCTGAGGTTCGAGCCAAAAACAAATAATCGCGTGGAGCACTCTACTGACTGATTGGTACGTTATGCTACAGATGGAGGAGGTGGTTGTGACCGAGAGTGGTATCAGTGGAACCGTCGGAACGTTTTATCACTTTCAGATGCAGCCCCAACTGGTATGAGTGCTTCCTAGCAACAAATCAGCTTTTCAGATGCCGCCCCTGGTACTAATTACCCCACTGGTGATCGTGGTCCTGTTCCTAGGCTTCTTCTGCCTTCCAGTCAACCGTATGGCAATCACATCACTCCGGGAGCAGGTGCCGGGAGCCAGGCCACTGTCAAAAGCCGTGCGGAAGAGGTATGCATTTGATGATCGGTTTCTCGATTTTCCTACACACAGCCTAGACGGTACGCCAAGTGAGTGACAACATCTTGGGATTCAATCAGCTGACAAATCTTGTGTTTGGACACTCAGCAACATAGCTGGCTGGGGAGACACTCTAGGGGGCATGTACCTAATGTTCGAAGCCTGTACTGCTAACAGGAGAGCTTTTTTCATGGACAGCACAGAAGGGCTCCTCGAAGAATTCTTCGCTCCAAGACACATAATGTGGTCGCTCCAAGGCGCCCCACGGCCATCCCGCCAGCCGGGCGTGCTCGAACCGCCTGTACTGATTTCGCCCACTCCTGTGAGAACACACCAGTTTACTGATTCCAACATAAAAGCCTACTGGGACGTCAAGAAGCGTTTTGAAGAGAACAAAGAGGTCATCCGTCACAGGCTTGCCGAGAGAGTGAGCACCACTGGCAAAGTGGTAAACCTCGGGCAGTATTTTCCTTTCCTCGAAACCGAGCGAGTCTCGAGCATATGGGGCATGCAAGCCACAGTGTCACGCGCGACTGCTGTCGTTTCTGAGCTGAAAAAGCCCGTCATCATGGGGTTATCTGAAAAGGGGCAGCCCTTACACAGATGGTTACAAGAGGGTGTGGTCAGCTGGACGAGCGTCAAAAGGCAGGCAGATATATGGTTCCGTTTGCTGAGTCCGTCGGACTACCTCCGAGGTCTACTAGAGAGGACTATATGTCGCA
>NW_027151730.1:0-1997 GCF_019968955.1 Porospora cf. gigantea A | reverse complement strand
TCGAGCACCGTGTCAAGATTGTCCTGCGTACACTCCGACGAGGATGAGCCTCACACAAAAGAGGAATCGCCAATTCCCTCTGCGGACACCACTGGTGACATGTCTGAGAAGCCGTCCAAGCCTGATCTACCTCTCAAGCAGACCGGTGACGTGACAGAGAAGCCGTCCAAGCCTGATCTACCTCGCAACGAAACTGATGACCTGTCCTCGAGCACCGTGTCAAGATTGTCCTGCGTACACTCCGACGAGGATGAGCCTCACACAAAGGAGGAATCGCCGATTCCCTCTGCGGACACCACTGGTGACATGTCTGAAAGGCCGTCCAAACCTGATCTACCTCGCAACGGAACTGATGACCTGTCGTCGAGCACCGTGTCAAGATTGTCCTGCGTACACTCCGACGAGGATGAGCCTCACACAAAGGAGGAATCGCCGATTCCCTCTGCGGACACCACTGGTGACATGTCTGAGAGGCCGTCCAAACCTGATCTACCTCGCAACGGAACTGATGACCTGTCGTCGAGCACCGTGTCAAGATTGTCCAGCGTACACTCAGACGAGGATGAGCCTCACACAAAGGAGGAATCGCCGATTCCCTCTGCCAATACCGCTGGTGACATGTCTGAGAAGCCGTCCAAGCCTGATCTACCTCGCAAGCAGACCGGTGATGTGACTGAGAAGCCGATTCCCTCTGCGGACACCACTGGTGACATGTCTGAGAAACCGTCCAAGCCTGATCTACCTCGCGAGCAGACCGGTGATGTGGCTGAGAAGCCGACCAAACCTGATCTACCTCACGAGCAAACTGATGACCTGTCGTCGAGCACCGTGTCAAGATTGTCCAGCGTACACTCAGACGAGGATGAACCTCACACAATGGAGGAATCGCCGATTCCCTCTGCCGATACCGCTGGTGACGTGACTGAGAGGCCGTCCAAACCTGATCTACCTCACGAGCAAACTGATGACCTGTCGTCGAGCACCGTGTCAAGATTGTCCAGCGTACACTCAGACGAGGATGAGCCTCACACAAAGGAGGAATCGCCGATTCCCTCTGCCGATACCGCTGGTGACGTGACTGAGAAGCCGACCAAACCTGATCTACCTCACGAGCAAACTGATGACCTGTCGTCGAGCACCGTGTCAAGATTGTCCAGCGTACACTCAGACGAGGATGGGCCTCACACAAAGGAGGAATCGCCGATTCCCTCTGCCGATACCGCTGGTGACGTGACTGAGAAGCCATCCAAGCCTGATCTACCTCGCGAGCAAACTGATGACCTGTCGTCGAGCACCGTGTCAAGCTTGTCCAGCCTACACTTAGACGAGGATGAGCCTCACACGAAGGAGGAATCGTCGATTCCCTCTGCCGATACCGCTGGTGACGTGGCTGAGAAGCCGTCCAAACCTGATCTACCTCTCAAGCAAACTGATGACCTGTCGTCGAGAAGATTGTCCAGCGTACACTCAGACGAGGATGAGCCTCACACCAAGGAGGAATCGCCGATTCCCCCTGCCGATACCAGTGGTGACGTAACGAGAAATTCTGCTCCCACATGCGAGGAACCATTACGGACCACCACGGAAGGGGAGGAGAGTACTATTGATGATCAGTCATTCTCTGTTCCTACACGTTTTCTCCGAATGCATCGCGAGTCGTACTGGTCTACTCCCGACGAACAGACGGTCGATATCATGACGAGAAATTCTGCTCCCACATGCGAGGCACCATTACGGACCACCACGGAAGGGGAGGAGAGTACTATTGATGATCAGTCACTCACTGGTCCTACACGTTTTCTCCGAATGCATCGCGAGTCGTACTGGTCTACTCCCGACGAACAGACGGTCGATATCATGACGAGAAATTCTGCTCCCACATGCGAGGCACCATTACGGACCACCACGGAAGGGGAGGAGAGTACTATTGATGATCAGTCACTCACTGGTCCTACACGTTTTCTCCGAATGCATCGCGAGTCGTACTGGTCTACTCC
>NW_027151729.1:0-54602 GCF_019968955.1 Porospora cf. gigantea A | reverse complement strand
TGAACACTCTTTTTAACCGGCTCAAGATCAATCAGGCCATCGTGTTCTGCAACAGTGTGAATCGCGTGGAACTACTGGCTAGGAAAATTTCTGAGCTCGGTTTCAGTTGCTTCTACATCCATGCTAGGATGCCCCAAGCGGCAAGAAATCGAGTGTTCCACGATTTCCGCAACGGAGCTTGCCGTTGTCTGGTATCGTCCGGTAAGGTGTTTGTTCTTCAGTTAATCCAGACCTATTCACTCGTGGAATCGACGTCCAGACGGTGAACACAGTCATCAACTTCGACTTCCCCAGAACGTCTGAGACTTATCTACATCGCATCGGCCGCTCAGGTCGGTTTGGCCACCTGGGTCTTGCTGTCAATCTTGTCACTGCCGCTGACAATCCGAACATGTACAAGATAGAAAAAGAACTGAAGACGCTGATTGATCCAATTCCAGCGGAGATTGATGAATCCCTTTACACGTAGTGTTGAAAGTCCATACATCCGTGGGAACTGTTGTGGTAAAGTGTTCTGGTAGTCAAAGTATCCGTGGGAACTGTACTGGTAGGTGAGCTTTTTGCAATTTATGCTTCAGAGCCTCCGAGCAGACCTTGAACGCTCATGGTATGGCATCAGACTCGAGGGCTACCAACTAATTCCTGATAGCGTGTGCTAGGGGAACGAGTCACACAGCACCCATCCGAGTCCCAATTGGCGGAGTACATATCTCTGACTAGGGATAATATGGAAGGTGTATACCTGGACAGCGGCCAGGCTTGGGACGCCGAAGAGAAAAGGCAACAGTTCCTGGAGAAGGACCGTGAGCAGCCCAATTGCCACACACAGCCGAGTTTGTGGAAATACGTAGAGATGGGAAGCTTGTTGGCCTCATGCAGGTGGAGTTGTGTGTGGATGAAGGGGATCCTGTGGCGTATGTGCTCGAGATCCAGATCCAGACGGAATGGCAGAGTCAGGGACTGGGCTCGCGGTTACTGAAGCATGTGGAGGATTTTGGTCCAGAGGTCCTACTCTACACAAGACTCACAGTCCAGACCAGCAACGCAGCAGCATTAAGATTTTATGCACTGCGAGGCTACTTCGTATCCCATACGCATCCTGAAAAGGCTGTTGGGTTTATCATCCTTGACAAAACTAAAGCTGATTCTCCTTAGCTGTCTTCAGTAGCTGGAGCATGTCAGGTGAGTCCGTGAATAGCTCAGCGAAGACCACTTCATCATCCGAATTGATGGGTGAGAGGCAGTCGATATTTGCGATCTTCATAACGGACTGCATCTGGTCCTTAGTAATGTCGCCAGCGTCGAGCTCCCAGTCGTAGGCCTCGTCTGATAAGCCATGGGCCGCCAAAAATTCACGCACGTCAACTTTTCTCGCCTCTGCCTCTTCAGCCAACTTCTCCTTCGCTGTTCGGTCTTCTTGGTCCAACGCCTGAGCAATAGCATCGCTCTCGACCATCCATCGAGCATTGTCTGATTCGTTCTGCTGTTGAGTCACGAACCGATCGACCTCCTCCCAGTCCTGATCGATGGTGGTTTGCACCACCATCGATTCGTTCTGCTGTTTCGGAGGTGGTTTGCGCTGAGGAATGCCGGCAGCGCCGCGCCTCAACATAGAATAGCCAAATTATGATACCCTTGCGCTGTGCGATTCCAGGTCACATTGACCCTAAGGACTGTGTCTCGAATTTTTTTAGTATCTTTCATACAGAACGACCCTAATTAGGAGATTTCAGTAGATGTCAGATGCCATCTCTCTTTTGGTTCAGCAATTGCGGACGGTGGCCATAGAATTGACACCGATCATATCCACAGAAGACTCGAGGACTAACGGCACACCACGTATTGTCAGCTCAGCACCAGTAAGTCTCACTCGCTGGCCTCAGACTCCCTCGTCGTTTTCCCAGACGCTACTACCGAAGCACGTCGTGGATTCACGCAAGGTCTGGGCTCGGTTCTCTGACCTCGACGTCTGGCTGGAGGATTTCGAGATCCTCAACGCTCTAGGGTCGGATATTCCAGGACGTACACCCGTGGACTCAGGGTTCCCACCCCAAAAGGAGCGGTGGTCCAACTTGAACCTCACCGACTGGGTCGAGCAGCGCACAACCCGAGACCTGCTCTCTATGGAGGATGGGAGTCTGCTGAAGTGGTTCGCTCGACGACGTGTGGCTGGGGACCTTGCCGGTGCTGAGCATAGACGCCTCGATAGCTTTTCGCTCCCCACGCTGCACGCGTTAAACTCACTGGTACGAGAACCCTCCCATTTGCCACTTCCGCTCCCGGAGCATCGTACTGTGCCAGTCCGAGATTTGCCAGCTTCGTACAAGCTAGAGAGATGGCGGCTTCAGTCGCTGGAAGCTGGCCAAATCCTACAGGCAGCAGCCAAGCCAAGCTTGAGATAAGATTTCCCTAATATGGAGGCTTTCCTCACGAAGAACCAAATCACCACACCGGAGGCGAAGCGCGCCAGGTTGGCGCACTTCCTAGAGGCAACATCGCCCTCCTCACGACTCGCGGTGATCACTTCTGGAGGTACTGCAGTACCTCTAGAAGTGAACACCGTGCACTTCGTAGACAATTTCTCGACTGGCACTCGGGGGGCCAACATGGCTGAGTGAGCTCATGGACCCCAGCAAACAGTCGCTGTCTGGATCTCGGATGTCGTGTCGTGTTCATAAGTCGAAAAGGAAGTCGACTTCCGCTTGTCAACCCCCACACATTGCCGGGTGACAAGTCTGAACATGTACAAGACTACTGGTTCGTGCAGGCTCTGTCCGAAGGTAGAGACTTCTCTGTCTTCGTGAATAGGTATCGCAGTCTCAGAACGTCTCTGTGCGTGCTGGAATTCGATTCCGTTACAGAGTTCGCAGGGCTCTTGCAGTGAGAACCAAGCGATACGTGCATTCAGTCTCACGTTGAGGTGCACGCGAGAATTCAACCCAGTAATCGTCCTGGCTGCGGCGATCTCGGACTATTATGTACCGTTGGATGAGATGCCAGAACACAAGTTGAGATCCACGGAGGATGACCTCGTGTTGCACCTTAGACCGGTGCCCAAATTCATCTCTGAAGTGCGCCTCATGTCTCCTGGCGCCTTCATCGTCGGGTTCAAACTAGTCACCGACGAAGCGGAACTACTGCAGCTCGCGTGCCGGTCTGTGCAGGCCAACCACCTCGACGTCGTGGTTGGCAATACGCTAGCCACGCGGCGAGAAAAGTTGGTTCTGGTTCGAACGTCTGGATCGAGCACTCTGGAGGTGAGCCTCAACCGGGTCTCTCATAGCAGTGCGGCACTGATGAAGACATCGACGACCTGCTGGTTCGTGATCTACTCGCAACGTCATGAGACTGTAATCGCATACGGTTCGTGTATCCCCTCAAATCGCGTATCTTCTCTCACAAATGTCGTTGCTTGCTGATAAAATTCACCGGCAATCGGTTAAAACTCTCTTTCTTGTCTGTTCGTAAGGGGCACATTCTGCGGTGCGTTCTGACAGAAGAGGACCTTTGGTTACATGTTATGGTTCAACCGCGTATCTTCCGTGTTTGACAAATCATAGATATTTACCTCTGAAGGCCGATACGAGGACCAGAAATAAATTTTGTCTCTCATTCTTTTGGAAAAAGCCAAAATGGAAATATCGAAGATGGTCAAGAAGAATGCGAAGCTGAGCACTTGGGATAGGGTGAAAGCAACTCTCTTGAAGGTGCCGGCGGCGAAATATGTGTCAAGCATCGCCATATCTAAGGCCGTATCTACCGCGTACCCGGAAGTTTCGAAGGACAACGGCTTTAAGGCCCGACTACGGGGTGTACTGAAGAAGAAGGTGGAAGAGAAGGTGCTGGTGCAGAAGAAGGCGTCGTTCCGCTTTCCAGCGGCTGCTCGGGAGGAGAAGAAAGTCAAAAAGGTAATCAAAAAGAAGGCTGTCGCCAAGAAACCTGCTGCTAAGAAACCTGCAGCCAAGAAGCCGGCAGCGAAGAAGCCTGCGTCTAAGAAGGCGGACAAGCCAGCCAAGAAGGCTGCTCCCAAGAAGACTGCTCCCAAGAAGAAGCCCGCACCCAAGAAGGCTAAGCCAAAGTCCAAGTAAGATGCCGATGGTGAACGGCGGAAGAGTCGACTCAATGGTTTCATAGAGACCACCTTTCTCCATTTATCGATGACAACAACCCCCATAATCCGACGGTGCTTGACTTGGGGCGCTTTTTTCACAGGCTTTTCTAGTAAGGATGGCCGGGTCGAAAGCGGCCACAGACTGGTGGAAAACGTTTTGCATTCGGATCTGATGAGCCTTGAACTTCATAAGATGATCTTGGTTGTTCTTCCCACACGAGGTAGCGAGGATGATAATTGTAAAGGCAACTGCGGAGATTGATATTGCGAGAAACGTCCAGAAAATAGCACGGAATACAGTCAGCCCCCCTTCATCGCAATTGAGATTGTCCATGAACCTCAACACGGGGGTATGGACGTTGAGGTCGTTCGAAGCGTTGAATACGATGACCGGCATACTCTTGGCCTCCATCTGCTTCCTGAATGTGTCCCAGAAGAAGCCGTTGGTGGAGTCTGTTGGTAAGACGTCGACGATAAGCGTTACAGGCCTGTCCAGCAGCAGCCACTCAAGGTCCGTGGTTGTAGGGTACTTTGTGGTGTCGGGGTCCTGGGGTGTCAGTGTATCTGCCTCGAAGTTTGCACCGGGCGGAACCGGCGGATTTACGTCTGCGCTTGAGGTATCAGGCGAGGCTACCAGCATTACAACAGCACGGGCTAGCTCGTGAGTGACATCAGTCCAGTCCCAACCAAGGTCCTCTTTGATTATTCCGTACGCGATACCGTCATAGGCGGATCGTGTGGCATTGACTTGGGCCGTGGTGGCTTTTTCGAAGTCATTCTCGGCCACCCAAGGACCGTATTGGATCGACCGCATCTTCTCGAACGTGTCAATACCCTTCCTTCCAAAGAAAGCCATACCATGCTCCAGCTTGATCTTAAGAGGTTTCCCTTGCTCAATGACGTGCTTTATCCCCTTGACGAGTTGGATGCGATTTTCATGTACGAACGGACAAGACTCCACTAGCCACAGTATCTGGAGTCGGGCTGGCTTACGAGGCCAGCAGTGATCTGAACGCCAGGTCTGAGCGAGAACTACCGCCGCTATGAGAGATAACCCACGAAACATGCGATTGAACTTCACAGCCTCTAAACCTACTGGAGATTTCTGTTCTCCATGACTTTGCCTTAGGACACTTGTGTTTTGTTATAACAGATGTACCGCCCCAGCCAAACTCCTCTCACACTTGCAATGTTCACCAGATGATCGCAGAACGAAGTGATACATCGAAAAAATGAACTACGGATTCTGTGGCGCACTAGCAATGTTCACCTCATCCATAACCAACCCAAACATAAAGTTCATGGAGACAGAACGGCGACGAAAAATGAGGACTTTCGCCCTGCTGAGGCAGGTCAACACACGAGAATGGTAGGTCGCTCTCTTACATGCGAGGTCTAACATCCCCCAGGTGAACGTTCCCAAGACCCGCAACACATACTGTGCCAGCAAGGACTGCCGCAAGCATACAGCTCACAAGGTGACGCAGTACAAGAAGGGCAAGAATAATATGCTTGCTCAGGGCAACCGGCGGTACAATGAGAAGCAGAAGGGGTATGGAGGACAAACGAGACCAATTCTCAGAAAGAAGGCAAAAACCACCAAGAAGATCAACTTGCGATTGGAGTGTACGAAGTGCAAGCGCCGCAGATACCAGACTCTGAAGCGTACCAAGCACTTCGAGCTTGGCGGAGATAAGAAGGCTAAGGGTGGTGTTACTTTCTAACTTGTGTGACCAAAACAGCCTTCGGCTATCATGTGTCTGATGGGTTGTGTTTAAAAGGGCATTATGCCTCAGCATCTGATTTCGGAGTCGAATCTGGCAATGCAGCCTCCTCCACCGCGTATGGCTGATGAGCACCTGGACGTGAAGGGCTTTCCGAGGTCCTTGCTCCCTGCGACGGCAATGGTCCCTCGCAATGTTTTTGCTCTACTCGACGCCCTCAAGGACACTAGGCGGATGCGAATTGCTCTCGCAGAGCTTGCGCGCCACCGAGAGCAGTACACGTCCCTAGCTCCTCTGATCTGGTATACACCTGGCACCATGCTCATTCTGGTGGGACAGATCCTGAAGGTCTACCCCAGCCTAGCTGCTGTGGAGTGTAACGAAGAAAACGCCACCGACGTTTGCAACTGTTTGGCGTTGCTTCAGGAGGTCGCCAGCCATCCCCAAACTCGGCCGCATTTCCTCTTAGGGAAAATCGTTTTCCTAGTATCTATATTCCTCAACTTCCCGCAGACATGTCAGCCTTATAGCACTCTGAAGGTCGCCTCTCTGGGTGTCATTTGCAAGTTGTTTAACAACGAGGATGACGATGGTGTAGTGCAGGCTCTCGTGACTACCGAGATATACCTCCAGGTACTCAGAGTGATTGAAGCTTCTACGGACATCTCTAGGACGCTCGGAATCTACATTCTAATGAAGCTGCTGGCCAATGCTAAAGGCTTTGGCTATATTACAGAGAACGATTTTCGTATCTGGGCCACGATGTCGGTTTTGACAACGGCCGCCAATTCATTGGAGGACGCAACGCAATCGAAGACAGTTGTGCTGCACATCATTAATTGCTACACATCACTCGCGGGCCACTCCAGTGGTCGGCAAATGATGCGTACTAGCCTACCTCGAGTCTTGAATGAAAGATCTGCCCTTTGGAACGGTAACGCTCTGGTTGTGGAACGCCTCGACCTTCTACAGGCCACACTACAACGATTCCAAGCTGAGGATTCGAAGCTTCCAGCCCCTATCGTCGAACGGCAAGAAGACGTCGCGGAACCAAAGGAGGAGCGTCCGGAGGCCTTCCAGGCTGCCGAACCTATCGCAACTCTCCAACGTAGCTTCGCCCAGCAATTGGCCCAAACTGGGCAGAACAACGTAAACCTGGCCAATCTGGGTCCGGTCCCGTCAACTGCTCCGCCTGTATCACAGATTCCGTCCTTGGATCAGATGAAGATGCTGAATGCACTGAAGCAACAGCATCACATGGCGCCGCCTCAAAGTCAAAGTCAAATCCAACAACAGATGATCCTGTTGAAGTTACGACAGCAACAACAGCAGCAGCTGCAACAACAACACCAAATGGCACAACTTCAGCAACTACAACAACTCTACCACCAACATGAAACAAGCGAATCGGAAATCCGGCAGCTTTTCCAACCGCAGCAGCCCCAGCGCGACCGCCCTTGGAACCACACCGCATCAGACCTGCACAGTCTTCTTCAAGACTCCTCCCGATATCTGCCTCCAACGGTCCCCCTGACACCTCCCACCAAGTACCCGCAGCCAACTCCGAACTACTCGGAGTTTAACCCTAGTGCGAGCAGTTTCAGCCCCAATTTCCAGTCATCATTCAACCCTCAAGCGGCGGATTTTCAGCCTAACAATGATTTCCAAGGGGGCTTCCAGCCTCTTTTCGAGAACCAGGCCATGCCTAAACACACGCGCCCTTACATGCAGTCTAACTTCCAGAAGTAGACTACCCCACTGATTTTGATAAAACCACACGAAAATAGTAAATAATCTATATGCGTCTCGTGCTTCTAGGACTGGCCTTGAGCGCCACTGCAGAGTTACCTGCCTACGTCAGCCCTGCTACACCTGCGACTGTTGTGAGTCAAATAGTGTAAACGTGACTCAGCGAGTGGCAGTGAGCCAGCTCTCACACCCCACCACACCTCCCATGCCCTTTTGCGAGGCAGGCATGACAGGGGCACTGCTACGCTCCCTAGGCATGGATGGTTCTGGCTTTGGCGCGATGGCCAGTGGCAAGGACACGGAGGACCTGTATGGTCCTCAGGCACGGAAATCAGCGTTGACTACGATGATCCACAATATGGTCGAGTCTCTTGATAATGAGATCGCAGCTATGCCTGGAGATGAATCGATGCCCAAACATTATATGCGACTACCACTTTTGATTCGCACGTTTGCCCAGACGCACGCCATGCTGTCGATCTTTCAGCAGGTCGGCGGGGCTGTAGAATCGAGGGACTTCAAGCGGAGCGGCTTCCCAAAAGCGACCCAGATGGCCCTCGAGTATGTGGTCGGTGAGGCAGCCTACGCTGCGACCACTGCTGATCCCAGTGGCGAGACCACAGAAGGCCCTACCATACCTGTAGTCCCTACGCCTGTGCCGGGTTTCATTGACGCTCTGCCTGATGCAACGAAATTGTTCTTATCGAGCCGTGTTCTAGCCCAATGGATAGACGGGCTTATGAATCTCCAGTTCCAACTCAACGCGCTCGAACCGTTTGCCGGCAAGCTTGGGGCGGACTTCAAGTTGACGGGGCACCCGAGTTATGACTTCGCCGACGCCTCTTGCCGTGCTGCACAGTACTCCTGGGATATGGATGTTGACAGCGAATGGGCGATGTGTACGCTAATGGACGTGGTCTTTTCGGTGCTCTCCTGCAGCTACTCCGACTCTTTTAACAAAGACTGCCCAAACTTATCTATGATCAAGAATGAGGAGGTCATACCTGAGTCCTGGGCTGTGGAGGAAATTCCGCGCAAACTGGATGACGTTCCCTTTCTGACGTACGAGAACTTCCAGCCGTGCGACAGCCAGATCGCTGTAGACGCATATCAGCGCCTGGGGCAGGAGGCAGAGGTTGAAGGATTGAACTCCATGAATTACGTAGACCTCGGTGAGACTCCCTTGGCGGTCTCATGCAGAATTTACGGACCTTCTGAAGCAGTTCCCTGAGGGAATGCCTGAGCAGTTGGAAACGTCACTCCCCCCTTCAATGTACACTGCCATGCTCGAGGCCGAAGGTATCGCTTATTTCCACCTGTTCGATGGGGTTACAAAGATCAGCTCCTGGGCCAATGGAGCGTACCAGTGTGGGCTAGATTCAATGCGCAGCTTAATCCCAGGCTGGAGAACTGACATGGTTTTCGCCTTGGAGGAGGAGGGTGATTTCATTATGTCTCATGGACCAGGTAAGGAAAGGGGGTTTTGACGATGATGATTTCTTTATCCTTGTCCTGATTTCGGATGACAACGACCACCTGAGTCCAATGTCAAGTTATTCTCCTCTCTTACATGTTTCAGCCAAGAGAAAGAACCTTCCCCTATTCGCAGCGTTGAAGAACGTCTACCCGACGAAATTCGCCGAGGGCAAAAACAAGTGTGTCGTCCCCCTTCTCATACGAGGAACCGGTTCCATGTACGAGTGGAGAATGAACTTCGAGACAAGTTTGTCACCACGAATCGACTCCACCACGGGTAAGAAGCACGGCGTGTCTAAGGGATACTGGTCTGGACTTTCAGGGCTTCTCCCACAGCTGGAAAGTTACATTGTAGAGGATGTGATGTCTCGGGGCTGCACCGTTGAGGAACTACGATTCGTTGTGAGTGGGCACTCATTAGGAGGCGGCGTGGCTAACGTGCTGTCTCTGTGGCTGGGAGACAGGTTCAACGGATCGAAAATTGACCTCGTGGCCTTTGCTTCTCCTCATAACTTTGATCGAGCCGCATCTGACCTATTCAAGAACCGTGTCAATGCAAGAAACATCGCCGCAGGTCTCGACCCCATTGCTCGTTTGCCATGCCATACTGGGATCATCGAGTCTGGCTTTCCTCGCTGTCCTCGAGGACATCAGATTGTAACAAAATCTGGTGATGGAGGTCGCGAGCACGACTTGCTAGTGGAGCATCGAGGTATCATCCACTACGCACCTGAGTGGTTCACCCAATGGAACGCTGACTGGACGGATCAGTCCATCTTGACGTTCGACTACATTAAATTCGACTTCGCTGTTACTGCTGAGGGGGTTGATATCGATCTCCAGTACCTCAGCAATGCGCATGTCGGATTGCCCTCAGCCCTCCAGCTACCCGGATGGCACGGCGTGGCATACCCCTGCGCCTTCATGCAGTACTGCAGAAGTCCGGCCACGTGGGACACTGATGCGCACGCTCAGAACTACTGTGTGAAGTATGGCCTAATTCCGAGCACGCACTATGACCAGTTTCCCCTCAACATCCACATTTTCGTGGAGGATAAGAGTTCTGTGGCCCATCTCACAAACGAAGAACTTTAATGCGTAATGCGATTTCAATGCGACTAATCACCCTTTGTGTGCTTTTCTTTGGGATTACGTGGATTTGATCAGTTAAACGGTAGTTTAGTGTGTCATGAGCATTTTCTTCATTCTGGCGTCCTTGGCCTTTACCGACTTTGTTGACGTGTTTTTTGGACACAGCAGTCCGTCAGAGGGTTTGGACATCGTTCATGTTCAGTCAGCTACCAGAGGCTTCTCAGCCGTTATTGAAGAGTTGAGCACGGACACCGAGATGGTTTCCCGTATGCTCTCCCGTTTAGAGGAATTCGGTGACATTAGGTACGGCTTGTCAGTGTTTGGGGACAAGCCCACCCCCCTCAAAGGTCAGGTATGGAGCCTGGCATCTGGATTATTCGCTGATCCGAACTTCTGCTACCGAAACTGCCACCCGCTACAGTCTGCATCCAACGTGGACTGGTCCTCTGTGCCCCAAGTCCTAGGAGGAGATCTGCCGAATAACGAGCTTGGCGCTCTGGCTTTGGCGGCGAAGGACAGTTCACACTGGAAGACGCCGCGTGAAAGCCGCATGCGGCTTGCAGTTCTGGTCACCGACGGTTTCAGCCACCACTCGGCATCCACATCACCAAGCTTACATGTCGCCCTGGAGACATTCCATCGGCGGTTTGGAACATTTGAAGACGTTCGCTCTTCCATTAGTAGCGAGTCCAGCTTCGACTCAATGTCAGTGGTGGCTCGGTACCATGACACCGACATCACGGTAGATGGCGTTAGCGCCTACCGACTCCTAGTACGCTGCCATGACGCAAATGGCTTGCCGTCTCCAGACATCACTGATCCGAACGCCTGGCAGCTTGCTCCGTGGCAGAAGTCACTCATTGAAGGGCTGCAGAAATCGCAGCTGGCTCGGGATGTTGACCCAAACAACGCGGTTATGGTTGACGAATGGCTGCAACGCTTCTGCACCGAAAACTTCGACTACACGGCGGATGCGGGATGGTTGGGGTTCTTTGAATGGGCCAACGATGCCATCCACATCACCAAGGGTGCGGGGGAAGCTCGAGAGTACTCCTACGACGAGGACGAAGGAACTTGTGTGGAGACAGAGTATCCTGATTTCACCGACGAGAGGTATCGAAGGCTGTTTTCAACCAGCGGTGTGATACCTGTGATTGCAGTGGTGCCTCCCAAGGACCCCGCTGTGGTCCTAAGGTCTCTCAGGGCAGGAATGACCTCGTATTGTCCCAACGTTCGCAGGAGGTGCCCCTTCGACCTAAACAGCTGTCTTGCCCAACCTCTGCAATGGTGGGCCGATCTGGACGAACATTTGGCGGACTGCCTCCACGAGTTCTGGTCGGAGGTTCTTAGCGGACTTTCCGAGGTCTCCTCCGTACTCCTCATCAAAGACGCTGCGGAATGCACAGCTGAAGTGGTGACGAGAGTCATCGAGGCGGGGGCAGTTCAAGCCGTGAAGTACTTTAGCGAGGCAGGCGGGTACTCCACCCAAAGCTATTCGACCTCTGACTTTGCTCCGAGTGAGTCTTCCACGACAGCCAAGGCATTGGTGCAGGATCTCTCCGCCCTTAATGAGAAAGCCACCCAGCCATCCACCTCTGACGTTGGATATGAGCCGACTGTTGTTGTGTACGCCCGTAGTGAGGAAGACACGCCTCCGTCGCCTTCACCCACAGTCTGGACCCGCAGACCCACAATACCTCCTCCCCCTCCCCTCCGAACGACCACCTCCACATCCACTACTACAACGGCTCCACCTGAGCATGTACTGGTAATCACCGTCGGCAGCGCTGGAGTTGTGCTTGTGGTCATCTCTGGCGTCATAATGTATTCTTGCGTCGTCATGACTAAGAGACGCACGAAGCCTAGCCAAGTCAATCAGGACCCATCGTCTACTTTGCTGGTAGATTACCAGTTCGAAGCCATTGAGACCGAAGTTTGAGTTTTTAGTAGTTTTTGTTTACTCATCATCATTGACTATTCGTTTTTTCATACATCATGAACTAGTTATCTTGATTGTGGGGCCCATAACAGACTGCAGCTCTCGGCCCAAACACTCATCGTCATCCGGACTGTTGAAATTATCCCCGAAGACGATTTTAGACGACATTAGACAATCCTTCAAGGACTCGGGAATCCGGAAACGACCGCTGGGGGTCAGGGCCCATTCGTTCGTTGTGCTATGCGCGAGATATGAATCGACGACTTTTATCGTAACCTGCGAAGGAGCTTCATCTGATGACTCCAGCTCCTCTCTGGTAGAAGTCTTACCACGCTTAGGATGCATTTTTAAGATATTTCGGAAGACTTCCTCGGCATCCTCAAGCGTTTGCGCATCATTTCCCCTTAAATGCCTGCTTAAACGAGGTACAGACGCCGAGGTGCGATTCACCAGCGCCGTCGGCAGCAGTCCTAACCTCAGATAATTTGCATCTTCAACATCAGCCTTCTCGCAAGCGGCGTTGTAGTCGGAGGCTGAGCTCTTGGTCCACTTCCAGTGAGGTCGGTAGCCTCTGAAGGGATTTGTGCTGATTAGAGGCATATCACCGTTCAGCGGGATTATAGCATCTACCAATTCAGCGAACCGCGGCGCAAGGGTCTTCCGGAGGTGGGTAGCGTCAGCGTCCAGTCCAGATGAAGCACCGGGCTTTGCCATCTGCAGTGCTCGCCTTATTCTTGGGTACAATAATCGAGCGGAATCGTTTCCCTGCACGAGGTTGTGGTAGCTGGCCACGAGCTTCTTCAGTTTGCGTTGATCACTCTGCAGGAAATGCAATGACAAACTGGACCACTGACTTCTGATATTCTCAAGTGCCGCGGTTTTGGCCTCGCTCGTCTCGGCGTCCACATCTCCAGGCTCTGACAGGCCTGGAGCGGACGTGAGCAAGACTCTAGAGGACGGCTGATGCTGCCACGGCACGTAGAGCCGAAAGCTGCCGGTGGGCAGCGCCCCGCGTCGTGGCTCGCTCTGCATGAATTTCGCTCGGGTGCCTGCTTCAGTTACGAAGCGCCAAAGCTTCAACGCCTCGTCTATGTGCCATCGGACGCCGTCCTTGTGAGCATCAGTCATGGACGCCTGTTGAAGCAGCTCCGCTGCCAGGTCCAGGTGGAGGACCTGAATGTTACTGAGGTGGGCGAGGAGCCGAGTTAGCTGGAAGACTAGTAAGGAGCCCGCGTCAGGCATGGAGGTAGTCAGGGAGTGAAGCTTCAGTTCCAAGTCAGACTCTGAGGACGGATCAGCTGGCAACACGGTAGTCGGCTTCATGCTCAACGTAAGCAAATGCGGTGCCTGGTTGACTAGAGTCTCCACAAAAGCAATGGCTTCGTGCTCGTTGATACCCTTGGCGAAGTCGTCAACCACCACTGGTCCCGACAGCCAAGCAGCCAAAACGCCCCAATCTGCCGGTTCAACCACACTGCACACGACCTCCATAAGGTCAGAGCAACCGCCAAGGGCCATAGCGGCGAGCTTGTCTCGATATGGGGCACAGCTGGTAAGCTTCACCTGGACCTGTTCGATGAAAGCCTTGTGGAGGTCGGGCAGCATCCTGCTGCACAAGCGATGAAGGCTTTGGGATTGGCCTTCCAATACTACAGGATGGGCTTCTTTTATGAGCTTTCTAATATCGGTAAGCATCTCTTCATGCTGTTGCTTCTTGGCGGATATTGTAGCCTCGAGCGCCTTCAACTTCAATCCGAGTTCGTTGGTTTCTTGCTCCTGTTTTCTCCGAGCTCGTCGGTTCTTTGCTTGAATCACATTCTTCTCCTGACGCCGGAGCTCGTCCTGCTGCAGTTCTAGGTCAAAGGGCAGCTTAAACCGCAGGGGCCCAAGTCGGTCGGTGTCGTACGCGCGCTGGTCAGTTCGAACTATAGCGGGATCAGTACGAAGACCCAATGTCCGGACGAGACACTCGACTTCGTTCCAATGCTGCTGTTTCTGGATGACCCACCGAGTATCCGAAGATTCAAGCTCCTCCGTAGGTAATATCTCGTCTTTGAAGGCCTTCCAGTCCGTGGATTCTGCTTTTGGATGTTTGAGCCGTTTCAGAAGGAATAACAGCGCTTGCGCTCTTGCAGGGCACGAGGAGAGTGTGTACGGCGCTCCGATGCTTTCTGTCCAAGCACTTGTCGAATCCGCCGTTGTTTTAGGTCTGACTGCAGGCTGCCGTGCTCGTGGAGCTTTCACCTTAAAAGCATTTCGAGTTTTACCTAGTGTACTGCTCGGCGTCTTGCGGTCATCCCTTGACCCACTGCCGCTCGAATCGCTGCTTTTCCCCACAGATGCACCATCTGCCAACGAGGGAAAAGCATCGTTGTCGAAGATGGATTCGTTGTCACAAACAATACTTGCTTGCCGTTGGTAGGGTCTTTCGGGGACGCGGCGACGAGAATCCGCAGTCGGCGTTGGAGCAGGCTTCTTTGAGTCGAGGACCACGACTTTCAGGGTGGGCGCGTTGAACATATCCAGATCTGCAGGGAAGGCCGAAGTCCTGACTGAATCTTGTTCTGTCACCTGCGGCAGAACCGTGGAGGCTGCAGGGGGTATCACCGGCAGATCGGTGGAGGCTGTAGGGGCTATCACCGGCTGAACGGTGGAGGCTGGGGCTTGAACCGTGGAGGCTGCAGGGGCTATCACCGGCAGAACCGTGGAGGCTGCAGGGGCTATCACCGGCAGAACCGCGGAGGCCGCAGGGGCCATCACCGGCAGAACCGTGGAGGCTGCAGGGGGTACCGCCAGCAGTTCCTTGATATATCGAGTGGCCTCATTCACCGGCGGCGGCGTGGCGAGTTGCGGCGGAAGGAGCTCTAGACTGTTGTGGGACAGGCTGCTGGCAAATTCCTTGGCTGGTATCCATGTGTGTGATCTCTTGCTGTAGACGGATGACTCTTCTGGGCGCCTCGCTTGTCCCATGGATCGTGGCGGCCGATTGAATTGTGGCTGACCTCGAGCATTCCTCGCACCAAAGCGTCTTCCTGAGTTTTGTCGTGTTGCCTGATCTGGTCTCGGAAAGGGTCTCTGAGATGGTCTTGGAAAGGGTCTCTGAGATGGAAATGGTCTCTGAGATGGTCTTGGAAAGGGTCTCTGAGATGGTCTCTGAGGGTATCTCTGAGGGGGTCTCGCAGTGGATGGCTCCCAGTGCGATATCGGAAATCCATTATCAGAGTCAGCATTCCATAATGTAGCCGAACTGAAGACGTCGCCAGCGTCCGGATCGAAAGAGAAGTTGTCCCTCCGTATTTGTCCGTATGACGACACTAGGGCCAATGCGGAGATGGATATGGGCTGATCAGTAGAAACTCTCATAGGTTCGATTATGAAAAATACACATTTTAGAAAACCTTTTACTTGAGGGAATGCAAACGTGAGCGACTACCATGAGGGAAAGTTGAGTTCTACCTCCATTATGTCGACAGGACACAATCCAGTGACTGTAGAGGGATTCACCGGAGTTGTGTGTTGTATGTGATTCGGAACTCAGACTCAGTGTCGGACCCGTGATAGAGCGTCTGACTGCAGAGAGAATCACAGATTTGAGATGTTTGATTGCTAAACAATCTCAGTTATTTCCGAAATGCCAAGCGTGTACACAGACGGCTCTTGTCTGGGTAACGGCAAAATCGGAGCTAGAGCCGGATGGGGCGTCTACTTTCCCGCCGATCGTGCAGGCTGCCGTGGTCGGCTTCCAGGGTCGCTGCAAACAAACCAGCGTGCAGAGCTCTACGCCATCATCGTTGCGCTGGATAAAATTCGCGAGAAGGCCGGAACATTCGAAGTTGTTACTGACAGCGTCTACGCAAAGAACTCCATGGAGGAGTGGATACCGCGTTGGAAACTCAACGGGTGGCGTACTGCTAAAGGAGCTCCTGTGAAGAACAAGGACTTGCTTTTGACTATGGTTGCTCTGCAGGCAGGTCTAGGCAATCGTGTATCCTTCCGCTTCGTCTACGGTCATCGAGGTGATTCTGGAAACGATGTGGCTGATAATCTCGCGAGGAAAGCAGCCACGCTAGAGGAGGACGTTACCTACCAGAATATGACATTCGACTGAACGAAACGAACTTTAGTTATGAAAAGAATAAACGCTTCCGAAACATTAGCATTAACACACCTTTCCTATCCACAGCCGTAGAGCATTGCACTGGCTGCCTGGCGTTGGCCAAGGACGATAATTCAATTGATAATTCAATTGATACGCCCTCTGAAGGTTGTTATGAGACACCAGCTGTATTGTGAAAAGCTCGCAATGACTCCAAAAACCCTAAAACGCTAGAAAACGTTCAACATTAACAACGTGCCACACGTTTCATAAACTCCAAAACGACATCCGCAGCATCCACTTCGTCTGCACAGACGACCAGGTAGTCATCGACTCCCACAGTGGCCATAACTCGAGACCAGTACTCCTTCAGACACTCCACATCATTTTCGGCGCTTTTCGAGCAAACGCCACTCCACTGGAGCCACTGGAGGTAGTCGTAGCCCGTCTCGCTGACAACGACTACCGGTTTGATCCCGTTGCTGTTAAGCGCACGCCCTACAAGCGCTGCGGATGGGTAATCAAGCGTCTCGCAGTCATCGTTACTCTCTACGGAGCCGTGGTGAGGCTTGATGTATGGGAATAACCTGGGACCACAGAAGCGCTCGACGTTCTCGGCTCGACCCTTCTCGGCAAGCACTAGACGTCCGTATTTCTGGGGTGCTACAATCTTGGGTCCCAGTTCTAGGTAGTCCTCCTTGATGCAATTGGGCATGAAAGCCAGCTGGGAAGGATACCTTGATGGGGCAACGGTGTCAGGATCATCGTCTAGGTGTTCGTCGAGACCCCATGACCGATTCCAGGCAATCAAATTCGCTTGAGCGTCACCTGGGAAGTGTGTCGTAGACTGCGTAGTCACCAGCACGAACTTCGTATCATGTTTCCAGCCCATATCTGGGTCTCTGGCGGTTTGTAGCATGGCTCCAAGCACGTTCTGAGCGTCGTCGTTTCCACCTTGCATGTTCCACTGCATGACGTGGTCAAATTCCATATCAGGCCCCAGGGCATTCATCAGACGGTAACAGTAGTCGCTGTCTACTGAGCCAACCTCCCCAAAACCCCACCCAAGCCAAGGTAGAGGTTTGTCTGTGAAGGTAGCGACGCCGAAGTGTACAGCATCAAAGGTAGCCTCTATCTTAGACTGCAAGGAAGTGAGGCAATTATGCATCACTTTCCGGTTCGCAGACCTCATCGGGGTCTTGTTCATTATGTGAACCAGATCGACGCTGCGCTTGCATCCCGCGAATGCAGCTGCGGCGAGCAAGAAAATCCTAAACATCAAAAATACTAATTCCGCGTCAATTAAATAAGAGCCAATTAATGCTTCTCCCCTCACATCCTCTAGATCAGAAGCTCATTGAAGCCCAACTTGAGACGGGCAACTGCACTGTACTGAGAACTTCAAGATGTACGTTACTCGTTCCGAAAGGGCAGCTGGTGCCTTCCAGCATCCAAAAAATAGCTGAGAAGATAGACGCCGACATCGTGTACCTTGAACTCGAGGAAGCCAGGCTGCAGTGGTTAGTGATCGGTAATTCTCTAGGCGGCTCCAGCGTTGAGACTTCGTTGCAGGCATTGGAAGGCGCGCCACGAATCATACGGCAGTTTCCCGTGGCGGACATTGAGTTGCTCCCAGAGATCAGGCTGGTGTGGAGTTCAGTGGGCACTCGCGTGAGGGGTCGGGCAGGGAGTCAGTGGGGGGTGGCGCTGCTGATATTCGGCCACTTGGTCTTCTTCCAGGACGTGGATCCTATCGAAGTGCAGTTCGACTTCGAGGACTACTTGCAGCTTGCATTGGATGTATCGATTGCTCTTCAGGCAATTCATGCTTCCGGATTTGTCCACAGCGACGTCACACTGCACCAGATAAGTGTTGTCGAGGATTTAGGAAAACGAAGGTACCTCCTGCTTCCACACAGGCCTGTCGAGGAGCCTCTCTCGAGAAGCGGCGATATGTGGAACCTCGGATTCTGTCTAGGATCTCTAATCTCATCATCGTCTGACGCATCGATTGAGATAATGTGCTCCGAGGTCGCCTCCTGCTTGATAAAATCACCCCATGAGAGTTCTGGCAGCATGTTGAGCCGTCTTACCTGCGAACTCCTCAGTTCGCATCCCGAGGAGCGTCCGAATGCTGCTACCGCCGTACACCGCCTGAGAGCTATTCGCCTAGTGAGCCAGGGAAGCCAGGAACCCGAGTCCTTCTTTGACCCCAACGACATTCCACACGAACCAGCTGACGCACCGCTGGTGCTGTCCACCGATAGCGTGGAGGTGCAGGTCCATGAAGAAATGCCTGAAAGCCTCGACTCGGCGATTCTCTCGGTGTCTTTTATGACCTCCGACGGTGAGCCTAGCACCCCTCCCAAGCTAAGGTGGAATATATTTCGGGGTCTTCGAACACGGTTCAACATATGAAATAGTCAATCACTGCCGATACTTCCTCCCGTCTTCCTCTGTTCAACACATGAAATATTCATTCACTGCCGATACTTCCTCTCGTCTTCCTCTGAAAGGCGCTCAAGGCCGCAAGGTGCTCCACCCAACAGCAAAAAATCGCTTGTCAAATATCGAGTCACGAACTTCTCCAGCTGGTCGGCTTGTTGTGCCGTGTACACTCTAATGTACCCCTCCGTGGCTGAGGGTCCAACCAAATCCACATAGGCCAACGTGGTGAACTGCGAAAACAGGGTGCGAATGCTGACTTCCGAAACAGGAGGCGTCAGATTCGTGAGTTTGAACACTACACGCCCGCCTCGGTAGGGTCGAGGAGCCCCTTCTTCTTCACACTTAGCCCGTTTATGGTTTGGTTTCCGAACTGGGAGAGTGCATTCCTTGGTCTGTGCAACATGCTTCCTGAACTCAGGCATGCTCTTTACTTTGAAAGCACGACTCAGCTGGTTCCGTTTCTGGAAGTCTGATACGTCCTTAGGAAACAGCGTCGGCTCCAAGGCGCACCTGGCCTCTATAACAGCTTCCCATGTCATGTCCCCGAAGGCATCCACCGCTTTTGCCACGCTGGCTTCCTCCTCGAACTGTACGAAGGCGAATCCTTTGAACTTCCTGGTGTCTGCGAATCTAGGAACGGATACATGCGCCACTCGACCGTACGGTGAGAGCAAGTCAGCTGCATGAGCAGGTCTCGTAAATTTCACCGAGAGCTGTATGAGTCGCGGAGGAGCCTCCTGGAACCTCCAACTTCCCCGCGACCTCCTCCAAAAATGCCAGAGGCAAGTTTCCCAGCCATAGGGTGGAGGCGTCAGATGCCTCCTGCGACTGCAGTTTAATCGGAGTCCGCCTTCTGACTGACTCGTCTTGCACCTCTAGCGTGTTGGAGCGAGCTAATGCGGCCTTAAGGGAGGCTACCGTAGCGCCCATGGCCTGCAATCGCCCGAACGTCAAGAAGTGCTGGAGCTCTATCCACCGAGCCTCCCCCTCACGTGTCAGAGCAATGCCTCTCACATGGCTGTCTTTGCTGAGGTTCGCGTCGCTGAGCTATGTGTATCGGAACAAGTCACCCACATAGAACTCCATTTGTCTACGCAAGCTTTCCTCCGACGTCATTATCTGGGTTTTAGGAATAGAACAATGTTTCTACAGTCACTTAGTGCGTCTCTTGCCTCCCTTGATGATTTCCTTCTCAATTCCTGCAGGAATTGCGCTCTCGATCTTGCGGGCCTTATTCTCATCGCACACAAAAGTGTACAGATAAGAAGGCGTTCGTGACTTGATCTTCACAATACGCTTGCCAGTGGCCTTGTTCTTGGTGTGAACAATTATGACCTTCTTAGCCCGGTTAATCAGCTTGTTCTGGACGAAGTCCTTAAGGTCGAAGCACTGCTTGGGCATTGTTCCCTCCGTCCCAATAATTCGGTCTTTTCTGGAGCGCTGAAGACAAAACGGGAAATCACTTCTTTCTTCTGAACTTTTTCCTCGCTTGAAACACATGATTGGGCTCCACACCGTCTTGAATGAATGTGTCGATGATGGACATCTCATCGTATGCTTTTTCGTCTTGGGGCTCCACCTGCAACAGCAGATGGTCAAATTTCTGGTCCAGGAGATTCTCTACATCTGCTGACGCCCTCATAGGTCACTCACCATCTTGCACGCTGGACATGTCGAAAGCGACGGTCAAAGCCACTGCCAGCAAAAGTTTACTCATTAAACAAGTCGCGCTCGTTTTCTACGTAACCAGACCTGTCGTTGACAATCTCGTGTAGAATGCGTTCGTCGGGGGCGCTGCGGAGCCTGCTGCTTAGCTCGATTGAATCTTGTGGAATACTATCAACGGATGTGAGGATATCTCCAATGTCGACGTCCTCCTTGTCGTCGTCAGCGAGAACTTGCACGTCTAAGCGTCGGCTAGGATTGCCGGCAATTTCCAATACATCTTCTACCATCATTTTACGAACTGCTGAAGTCGCCACGAACAGAAACCACGCAAAAATCTGCATTGGTTACAAATATAAATACGCATTTGGTGCATGTCAGAGGGCGAGCAGTCAACGGACTCATGGGGTACGACAGTGCCTCTCGCATCCATTAGCATGGACGTTCGCTGCGAATATGGTGTGCTTGTGAAGAACAAGCCAGCATCGTGGTGGGCATCTCATTGACTTGTCACTCAGGGACTCTGCATACTTGGCGTATTTCCTACAGCATATGCTGGCGACCTACTTTGGGCAGATGCGGCTTATGCCGCCGGCTGTCTCTTGTTTGGCAGTACCGCAAAACGAGACAGTGAACTGCACTGCATCTGCAGTCCTGATATGCTCGGACATACCCAGCCGGCGCAGGTTGCTATCTCTGCGGGCAATACCTATCAACTCGGCGTGGCTGTTAGGTATAGACCGTTTCGTGGAGACACAGAAGATCCCGGGTGAGCGGTCCTTTTTAGGTTCGCCTTGCCTGGTCGTGAAGGTAAGTGAAAGTAAGCCGTGATTCTAGAGTGATGATCCTTCTAATGGTAACGCAGCCGTATACGGTCCGTTTGGTTGAACCCGTGTTGAAGTGCTTGGACGTCCCGCCACCTATCCACTCAATGTACTCCTTCGTTCCTCCTCCGCTGGGGTCCGTCCTTGCGGAAATCAACCAGATCAAGAAGTTAACTGTGAGCTCCGAGGTCAGCCTACCGCCCTATCCGACGGGAACCAACGCCCGATGGCCCTGGTGCCAGAAGTTCGTTACCGTTGGTGACGAGGTCAAGTTCAACTTCTGTGTAGTGGTTGACAACAAGCCTGCCACCTGGGACGTAGGGTCTCTCTTCCGGTACTTGCGGGACAAGTTCTACGAAGCGGCAGTCAGTGAGGGGGTTCAGCCTCCAATAGTGGCTGACGTCGTCAGTTTTCCAGAGAAGAACACGGCGGTTGTATGCATGGGCGACGAGCGTTCTGTCAGCCGCATAATCCAAACACCGTTCTTGGAGCTACCTTCGGAGTCGGCCTCAGGCGTCTTGTCTGCCGTGCAGACATCCGCGCTGCAGTTTCGACAATACGTACCGAACACAATGAAGGACGAATCTGTTGAACGTAAAGCCGAACTCGATAAGATTCCTGGGTTATCCGAGTTCAGTGGGCAATGGGCCGGCACCTGCAAAGACGCGCCTCCAGTTTGGGCCATTGGCCATCTGCGCTACAGCAAGGAGCTCGCACAATCATTCCCATCCACTGGAGCGTTTGACGGGTTGGATCCTGTATGGTGGCCTGAGGGGCAGTCGATAGACCAAGTACATGGTTCCCTGCTAAGTCGTCTGTGCGTGAAAGTCGAAGGACTTGCTCCGTCGTGGGATGAGTGCACATTAATCGGGCATCTCTCTCGTAATTTATGGATCCTGGAGCAAGAATTTGGATTCATAGCTCCTTCGATCATCACCTGTAAAATGGCTGGAGATCATGCTATACTCGCGTGCGGTGACGAAATATCCGCAAAGCGACTACTTCTGCTTACGGTTCTCTACGTCCATCCTGATTGGCAGAAGGCCAAGCCGGCGCAATTCATGAGCAACCAGCCGTACTACGTGCAGCAGGATCCACAACGCGCACTGGCCCTCATGGCTGACGCCCAAGAGCAGACAGACTTCGTCGTTTTCTCCGCCTTCATACCGCCAGTGGAGTCATACTACCGGATCACGATTCCTCCGAAGGTGACCCTGGAAATCGCTAACGACCCTCTCTGGACCTGGAGCTGCGACCTCACCATCGACAAGGTCAACCAGCACCTTCACAGCTGCCTACGAGACAACACAGACATCGAAGAGGCTGCCAAGGTGGTGCTTCTCAAGAAGCGTCTCTGTTTGATCGTCACGAACAAGCCAACCTCCTGGTCTGCGGAAGTCACGCTGCTCTACATCCAGGAATCTCTGCGGATTGCCGGACTTCCGGTGCCACACATAGCCAACGTGCAAGTGCAGACCCCGACCTCCGTCGTGGTGGCGTTTCATGACATGCACGCCAGAGACATGCTTCTCAGAGTCGGCGTTATCGCGCTGCCCCTAACGTGGATGTGCCAGAATCGAAAGTCGAGTCTCTTCGGGTTCCTGGTTGTGAAACCATGGATGTACACCGGAGACCCTATCGATTGCACGGTTGACACTCCTCCCACCTTCCATAGAGAGCCTGCTGTTTGGCCTGATGAGGCGCAGTTAGCAGACGTAACCGATATTGGCCTGCGTTGCAGACTCGTCGCGCTTCTCCTCAACACCCCCACCGGCATCACGCAGGCCCAGCTGAGCAGCGCTCTGGCGCAGCACCTCTCCAAGACCTCTGAGGTGGACGTTTCCGGCGCTCTGGCGTTGCATGGCATCGTGAGCACCGAATGCTTTGACGGATACGCGCTGGTGGCTTGCTCTACTGAGAGGCAGCGTGCTGCGTTGTGCCTAGACCAACATTATATTCCGGTTGCAGAAGAAGCCGGAGCTTCTGTGATGGAGCTCATACCCGTCTGTGTGGGCACTGATTGGTCTCGAATGAAGGCGATTGCCGCGAAGACCTTTGATCTTGGGGAGGTCCTTCCTGACTCTGAATACACGATTGAGGAGGCCTGGACCGAGGTCAACAAGGACGAACAGAAATCCACCACCGCCACCGAGGCGGCAGCAACCAACTGGCAATCCTTGTGGCAGGACAGCAGCAGCCTTGCCACCAACGACACCTACAACGCGGGAGCAATGGCAGCGTTTACGACTGGTGGGCAGGCTTTCGATGCGCAAGGATACACGATGGACAACTCGGAAACCATCTTCTCAAACCCTGCGGCGCAAACTGCCTTATTCGCGCAGTGGATGACTGCAATAGGAGATTCGGCAGTTGCTAGCGTGGACCAAGACCAGAATCCGTTTCAGGTTCCAGATACCAAAGCACAGATCGATTCCAGATATGGTCACAGCTTCATGCCGCAGAAAGTGGACCCCATGTCGAGCATCAACGAGGCTTATCAGAAACATCGAGCGACAGTTGGCACTCCGACAATTGCCGATGGAGGTGTAACTCCTGTCTCTGATGCCTCCCGCTCAGGTTTCTTCGGCACCGCGAAGCCTGTAGCTAGCCTTCTGGCTGACTCGTTGGAGCAAACGGGTGTACATTCCGCTGTGCGGTCCGTACGTGACCATCTAGAAAAGCGCCTGTACTCCAGCTCCACCCGACCTGAGGCCAGGAGTGACCGACGAAGTCCTCCAAGGGTGCTGGACCGCTACGCTGGGAGCAGGTACGAAAAGCGGTATGGGGACCAAGCAACAGACAGAAGACGGAGTCCCAGACCAGTTGATCGTGACCGACGTCGAAGGTCTCGGAGTCGGTAGTTACACAATGTGTTAAAAAACTAATGATGGCGTAAGAGTTTTATCGAAAAAGGGACAAATTTGCAAAATGAGAGGAACCATTGAAAACGCCCCCTTCGGCACCACATTGACGCTGGTACTAGAGCCTCAGGAGTCTGTATCAGTCACCCCAGGAGCTATGATTGCCATGTCCGGTGTCAGTCTTAAAGAAACCAGCGCCTCGAGCAAGTTGAAAATGATGAAGGGTCAATTCCGAAACGTATTTCAGTCAGGCTCCCATGGTGGTTGGATTTGTTTGGCTGCTTCCACTCCTGGGGACATCGTAGAGATGCCAATGGGCCACGGTGCCAAGCTGAACATCAAGGCAGGACAGGTGCTGGCGCACACAACCAATGTGTCCAGCTCATCAGTGGTGGACACCAAGGGCATATTTAGCAATGGTGGCATGCTTATGAAGCAGTACAAAGCAGATGGGCACGCCTCGTTATGGGTAGCCGCTTTCGGCAGCGTGAAGCCCATCACGATGGACCACTCCCAGGCAATGGTAGTCGACAATACCAACCTGCTGGCGTATGACCACAGCGTTAGTTACGATATGGTAAAGGTCGGAGGCGGTTTCCGGTCGTCAATGTTCGGTGGAGAGGGCCTCGCCTGCTCCTTCACTGGGAAGGGCACCGTGTATGTGCAGTCCCACAGTACCGCGGAATTTGCGGCCTGCCTCGCCCCCTACATGCGGCAACCGAATTAGAGGTGATGTGAAGAGGTGATGTGAAGAGGTGATGTGAAGAGGTGAAGTACCTTTAGGAGGTGAGAGGTGATGTACCTTTAGAATGTGAATTGCCTTTATGAATCTTCGTTTGCAGCATATGCTGGGTTTACACCAATTCACGAAGAAAGCTTGTCAAGGAGATACTTTATTTCATCAGTGGTCTCCTCGTCGCTGGTTTCCTGCAATGTTTCCAGGGCAGCTAGGATTGGATGTTTAAGGACTTCCTCCACAATGGAGGCCACTTCCTTTCCATCAGGGTAGCACAGATCTTCGAAATGGTAAATCCCCTCCAAATGCGTGTACCCTGCATCCTTATCCGGTCCAGGCGCGAGCAAACCAAGCAAACGCGAAATTCCGTCGAGATGCACAAAACGCGTACGTTGAGCATCGCCGGAGACATTCGAGTACAGGTTGCGAGAAACCTGTCCCGCCGAGGAGCGCTCACCATCAATTGCCGACTCCATCCTGGGCACCACCAGCTCCATACATGTAGATGAGGCCAAGATCTCACAAACCGCCCCGTCCTGTGTCAGCAGTGTTAAACATACGAGGGCCCCTTGAGCTCGACTGAGGTCATCAGACGCCAGAAGATCGACAATCACCTGCAGCGTTTCCTTCTGCTTCAGAACACGAAGAGCCTCAGCGTTTTCTTTCGACGCCATTATTGATAGCTGAGCCATGGCGAGCGCCCCTACAGTCTTTGGCTGCGCAGCCCACGGATGTAAATTGCCTTCTAACGGCACGAACTTGGTGTTCGATGTCAACAGACTCACCATTGTCTTTACGTCGGATGCAACGAAAGCCTCGTCAAACAGTGCTATGTCGTTCTGTTTACTGCGCTTGTCCTTAGTGAGGGCCTTCGCAGTCGCTTTCGCGCTCGCATCGTCGCGTCCGGCGCAGCAAACTCCTCCCATGAGGTAATCTGATCTGCACCTTATAATAAACGTGGCCCTTCTTATATAATTTAATCACTGAATTTTGTAGATGGACCTGACAGACATGCTTCCTGACCCCTACAAGGATCGTGTCATCACCGAGGTGGACGCGCCCCCAAATAAAGTGCGCTGTTGGGGGATGAATAACACAGCCTCTTGCGGAGGAACTCCTCTTCCCGCGCGACAGAACTGTGCCTCCTGACTGGCCACTGCTGCGTGACTTCCTAAGAAGGGAGGGACGGATAGCGAAGGAACACGTGCTGTACATCGTCAGTCAGGTGACGAATATGCTAGCAAGAGAGCCGAACTTGCTGAAGCTAAAGGACCCCATCACCGTTGTCGGCGACATTCATGGGCAGTACTATGACTTCTTGAAGCTGCTGGATGTCGGAGGAAAGCCCGACTCTACTCAGTATTTATTCCTTGGGGACTACGTCGACAGGGGCAGCTTCTCAATCCCGGTAGTGCTGCTGCTGTTCGTTTTGAAGATGAACTTCCCGAAGAGCGTTTTCATGTTGAGAGGGAACCACGAGTGCAGGCAGATGACCGCCTTCTTCAACTTTCGACATGAATGCATCCATAAGTACGACATGGAGGTCTACACGGCGTTCATGCAAGCATTCGACAACCTCCCTCTGGCCGCCACCATTAACAACAAGTTCCTTGCTGTGCACGGGGGTCTGTCCCCCGCCTTGAAGGCTGTTCACAACGTATTAGGCGTGAATCGCTTCCAGGAACCACCCCGAACCGGACTCTTCTGCGATCTTCTGTGGGCCGACCCTGTGGATGAAGATAAAGAGGAGCATGTCCTCGCGAGGACGAAGGAGGTTTACGTACCGAACGATGTACGCGGCTGCAGCTTCTACTTCTATTACAACGCTGCGGTAGAGTTCTTGGACAAGAACAACCTGCTGTCGGTTATTAGGGCGCACGAAGCGCAGTTGGAGGGATACAAGATGCATCAGACTAATATGAAGACTGGATTTCCTACTGTAATCACGATCTTTTCGGCTCCCAACTACTGCGACGTCTACAACAACAAGGCCGCTGTTCTAAAGTTTAAGAACAACACTTTGAATATCCAGCAGTTTAATTTCAGCCCGCATCCTTACCACCTCTCTTGCTTCATGGATGTTTTTGCCTGGTCCATCCCCTTTGTTAGCGAGAAGGTAACTGAGCTCCTGTACGGCCTCTTGGACTCCGGAGCGGACTTCGACGACGTCTCCGACGTCGTCCTCCCCCCAGAGGTGCAGGACTTCTTATCGCAGCAACCAGCATCTCCCATCGCGGATGCCCCGCCTACCGAAGAGACCGGGCTTACAAAGGAGCGTGCTGACGCGTTGAGGAAGAAGGTGCAGAGCGTAGGGCGGCTTATGCGAGTATTCAAGACTCTGAGAGAGCAGAATGAGCTGGTTGTGCAGCTTAAGGGCGTCACACCTGGGCATCGAATTCCTCCAGGCTCACTTCTGCAAGGCGAGTTTGGTCTGCGCAACGAGTTGGAAAAGTTCCAGAAAGCGCAGCAAGTAGACCGTGTTAACGAGAGACGTCCAGACATGTGACTTTGTTGGTTTAGAAACGCTCTCGAATGAACAAGAACAACTTGGAGGGCCGAGACACGACGGTGTCGATAGCACACATTAGTGGGGTTTTAGATACAGATGGCTGCCTCTAGACACATGCACAACAGGTGCGACATCAAAAATGTGTCGCAGCAACTCGTCTTCGCCAGTTCTGATGAGCTGCTGGTTGCTGGCGACCGACGCCAGCCGTAAAGGGTCGGAAAAGTCTACGTCTCCTTTCAGAAGCGTGCAGTTGGGCCGTGAGAGGAGCAGTCCCAGGGGAAGGAACTCAAATGCATCGTGAAACAACAGCGATGGCGGTACTACACCTTTGTCAGCGATCACCTCAGAGGTTATAGCCGCAACCGCCGTTCGACAGCGCAGTATGTAAACACGACCAGGATACCGAACTTTCAGACTGATCAGTCGTAGCATTGAACGGGTATCGGCTGGTGACTGAACACCGAAAGCAGCGACGAGAAGCAGGTCTGTCCGTTGTAAAGCGACTTCTGGGGTTAACCCTCCAGCAACAGGCTGATCCCAAGCATCAGAGCCGGCGCCGCCCACGAAACAACAGCCTCCCATGTGGCGGATGCAGGGGAGGAGGGGCTGGGACCGACAGATGTCTACAAGCTGAGTGAGTAGTACCTCCAAATCTAGGTAGCTGATGAAATCGGCCTTGAAGATGGCACTGTCGACCACCTCGGAAGAAATCCTCGAGAAGAGATTCGCGGATGATAACACCGGAGCCAGCAACATGTCATCAACCAGAGACGCGAGATCGCTATCGCTAGACGCCTTCACGGAACTTTCAAAACTCCCTGGACTACACCTCTCAAAGTGCAAGGCCAACGCTGGCTTTGGGAGTGGGGACTCTGGTTCGACTGGTCGAGTAGGGGTGGGCATGACGAACTGCATGAGGGTGTTGTCGCTGGGCGATTCCGGTTCAGGGTTGGCTTCGCGAGACCTGCAGTTAAACCACGAGAGCCGCAGGGGCGAGGAAGATGGAGTGCTCGCCAACAGCCGTGGTGGTAGCTGAGGGTGGATCTTCATGGGGAAGGACACCAACGACTCGCTTGATTCCGCATCGGAGGAGATGGCTTGTTTCCGGTGCAACGGCGAGACCACCACCTGAGCATGCCCATGTCGTTCCTCCGTAGCGCCCCCAGGGTGAGTCAGGCAGTCAGTCGGGATATTGGGTGGCAAGTATGTGCTCACCTGAGGGACTTTAGGGATGGTACCTTTGTTTTCATGAATTCGGACTAAATCCCAGAGGTTGGGTTGGTCTCGTTGACACCCTTCAATGAATCGTTGGTCCATCGATCGGCAATTCGGCACTGGGTACACTGGGGAATTCGGCACTGGGTACCTTGGGGATTGCACACGAAACCCATCAGCTGCCGCCCTCTGTCTGAATTCGTCGACTGGACTGACTGGTGGGTCAGGCAGAGGAGGAAGTTGGGCTGGTGGCGCCGGGGTAGGCCTGCGGTCCTCTGCCTTCCGGCCGCAACCAATGCTAATGAGTGGAGAAAAAATGTTGATGGCCCGGGGGGAGGTGTCCTCCTTGTCATCGAGGGTCTCGCCTATTTCATGCTTGTGCTCCTGGTAGTGAAGGTGTCCGGCTCGGTTTATAGCCTCACGCAAAGCCAGCACTGGGCACTCCTCGAGCCTGTACAAGCGGGAAGTGCCTCTCAGCCATCCTAACGCCACCACCTGCAGAAAGGCGTTGTAGGTGAACGCGCCATCGAAAGCGTCCAGTATTCGTTCTGCGTTCGCTATTTGAGCGGCATTTGCAGAGTGAGGGGAGTTTAGCGGCGAACTTGGAGACGCAAACAGCTGAAACCGAGGTCGGTTGAGATAGAGCGGAGACGGAGGCGGCTTTCCATGTGCAGAGTGGAAGGTCCACTGCCTTTTTGGCGGTCTTGGAGCTTCTCGGTCACGGACGGACGTCAGAGGGGTACGCGTGACTTGCGTAGTCTTCTTCAGCAAGGGCCACCGACGGCGCGAGCTCCTCACCTCCACCGCGGGTAGCTGTGGGGAGTCAACAGGCGTTTCTATCGGAAACCGCACTGTCTTCTGTGTATCGAGAGCGCCCTCAGTGACTCCAGCATTCTTTTTGGACGCCCACGACAGGGATTCCGACGAGAAAAGAGAGCGTCCAGAACTAATCGGGATGGTCGCCTGGTGCTTGTATTCACTGGGGCGAAGCAACGGCTGGTTGTCAACTCCATCGAAGCTCAACGCAGCCGACGAGTTGTCGTCAACCGGCTTCTCCGCTGCCCGAAGCTGAGACTTCGCAAGTATCAATTCTTCGGAATCCGGCACTCCAGGCGGCAGTTTAGGGTTTATGCGGTATCCATCAACGAATCCTGGCGTACCCCGTGGCTGCCTAGGCCGTTGAGGCGTCTCAGTCTCCTTGGACAGGCTAGGTGACTGATCTGGCTTGACGAGTGGCGGCCTGGGTCCCCTGTAGTCGAGGAGCCCCACAGCATCAACGGTACGATCATTTCGTTGAGGGCCGGAAGGCTCCACGTCCCACTCCACAGATGATCTCTGGTCGTTGGTGCCACGGAATATGTCCCTAGGTTCTACGAAGAGCGTGTTTTCGTTGGATCCACTGACGTTGGAAGGCAGAGCATGGGATTCGAGGTCCGATAAAGGCGATGGAGGTCTGCTGGCCCACGTAGGAGCTAAACCTCCACGCCGGTAACGTTCCGGATTCTCGGCGAGTGCCAGGTAGTCCACTTCACAGTTACGGACCTTCAACAGTGTGGGCGATTGCGTCAGCGATGGCGCCGGAGACCGTTGCTCCCGAGCTAAAGCGCCCAGCAGCCGTGATAGATCCGTCACGGTCATGGTGCGTCCCGAGCTATCTGTGTGCGTGGACTACCACAACCTCACAAGCGTTCCAGATGCATTGCAGACGCGCACTACATGAGGCGTCCAGGATCTGCGAACATGAGGACCCGAGTCGGTGGGAAGGCCCCGAAACCAGATGTTCGGGCACTGAAGACCGCCACAAGTGAGTGTTGTCCTTGAAAAACGGTGACGCAGCTAGCAGTCCTCCAATAAATTCTGACTCTTCCACCTGTCCTTCCCGTCGAGAATCCATCGCTTTGAATAGCTCGGCGATCCAGTCGGAGGTAACGGAGTATTCCACGGCCTCCAGTGCCCTCGCCAGATCAAGGGCTGTCATTGTAGGTGTTTGGTTCGGCCCTCTGAGCTCGGAGAACTGAAAGAAGAGCGTTCTCAGCCGTTGAATGTCGACCTCTAAACCTTCGCGAGACAACCTGTCAACCACTTCAGACCAATCACACCAGCCCGTGTCAGGAGGAGGAGGCGGTTCGTCCGGCTTGCAGGGAGACAGCACCATGGGGGGATTCGTTTCTCTAGATAGCAGATCTGAGAGCCTCTTTGGACCCGTGAGTGTTTCAGAGAGGGGCATTGTGAGGGGTGAGTGCCGAGCGACTCGCACTGGAGAAACCTCTGCCGGGGACAACCGAGTCCGTTCCGCCCTGCCTGACGTGGGAGTCTGCTCAGGCGATGCGTACTGCGAATTCCGCCCCACTGACATCTGCGCAGAATAAGAATGGACAGGAGACGCCGACCTCAGTACTTCGGAGCGCCCTGTTAGCATTCCGACCGAGTTCAGTCGGTCCTCGTGAAGCAGCTTCTTAATGGCCTCAGGGTGGGCGTATCTTGGAGCACCCGGAAACCGGCGTTCTCGAGCGTTGCTGGCCCCTGCGAAGCTTGTTTGGCTGGCTGGCAGACTAACTGGGGCTTGGACCAGAATGTCTACGGGATTTCCGTGGATGTCAAGCCGCCTGCGGTACACTGACCGTTGGACTATGGGCTCGCCGAAGTCCCTAGGTCGGCCTCTTACCAAGTCGTGGAAGTCAATATCCTGTCTTCCCCGCCGTTGACGAACGAGGTTCGCATCCGTAACACTCTGCGTGCGTCCATTAGGGTTCGGTGGATCCATGGCCTGAGGACTGCCCATTGGTGAGGTCGTCTTCGTAGCCATATCATTTGTGGCTTGCATGGCTCTCGTTGATCGGACAATGGCTGCTTGTGTGGCTGTACTGGTGATAGGGGCCAAGGCGTAGATTGGCGGGTTGGATACACGTTCTGGAAGGGGTACTAGTGAGGGCTGAGCGTCTATTCCTATATCCCTATGTGGTCTCTTCTCCGTCCCCACTGAGGCTGAATGGACGTCTGAGGACGAGACCTCAACAAGACCGACCTCCACAGAGGGCGTCACGTCCACGGAAACAACTCCCACAGCCGGCGTGGCTCCCGAGATGCTCCTGAACGACGTTTGCCTACTCAGGGTGACTGAGTCCACACCCAGCACGTCTGGCGAGGTCACGTGTGACTGCCGATCCGGCATTGACAGTCGCTCCCGTTCTAGTTGGAGACCAGCGAACTCAGTACTAGGACCCCTGATGGGACGACCTTTGTCGTCGTCGGGACGTCTGTCACCACGCATTGTTTTTTGATGTTTCGGTCACGCATCAAAACGCAGGAATCTCAATAGAGGCCAGTGGTCTCAGGCCCTGAACCAGCTGCAGCAGGTAGTTTCATGACATCTCGCAAATCCACCCAGCTCAGTTGTCGCCGCATCGAATCCTCGACGATAGTCATTAACTGCATGCGAAGCCACACCAACACCCACAGTTGTGATGTCCGAATCGCGGAGCATGCGATCCTCAGTGGGGCCCTGGGCTGAGGATTTCGAGCGGGCGTAGGAAAGCACTTGCAGTCGCTGCTTGATCGCTACGAATCCCGGAGATGTGTGAGGTAGGATCATAGCCAAAGTGCAGTAGCAGTCCTTGACGTCCTCGTCGCCCATAGAGAGCAAAATGCGGGTCCGAGCGAATAGAGGCGTCTCAAGAATATCCACCAGCTGTTGCAGCTCATCAATAAAGTCCACCGACGGTTCCAGACGTCCGCTGAGTAAACTTCCACCTCCACGCCCTACAGGGTTTCTAATGTCTTCCTGGCGATGCGACCTTCGCCCGCGTAAAGGCATACAGCTACCAGACTGACCGGAGTTAGGGTCCAGGGGATGAGAAGTGACTTGAGAAGGGAGGTGCGGCTACGTAGCAGCTGCCGGATCTCTTCGGCTTCAGCTGCTGTATATATGACCCAGGTGAGCAGGTGAACGAACTGGTGGCAGAATTCCAGATCATCATGCATGGCCTTGACCTGGCTTGAAGGCTCCGGCGACGGAGTGTTGCCCGAACGCCCTTGAAGGCTGTTCACAAGCCGTAGCTGGTCCGTATTGAATGATGTGGTGGGAACGAGTGATCTCACCAGAGCCTCCAAAAACCGGGGGGCGTCCACAAGGGCGAAAAGCTGCTTCAATGTGGATCGACCGTTGCTTTCCATAAGACCTCGGTCAGACATGAACAGAAGGATGAGACTTTCCGACAGGCGACTGACGTTGTCTCCAAAGAAGCTGAGTTGACTCAGCGCCTGCAAAGCCTGCTCGGCCACAGATTTATTCTTTGTCGCGAGTAGACCCAGCAAGCACCCAAAAAGCATTGGCGACTCTGTCAACATTTCCTCGGGCTTGAAGACAAGAAGGACATTAAGCAGACTTAAGGCGGCAACGACCACCCTGACTTCAGGTCTGTCACTGGAGTCCTCCGACATGACAATCTTTGAGTTCGCGACTAACTTGGCGTTGATAACAGCCAAGGTAGTGGGTGCGAATTCATTTAACATTTGCTGATCCCCAAGGTCGACTACGCGGCGGAACCCGATCTCAAGGAGACTCAAAACCCGCTGACCTTGCATAGAAACCTCTACGTTCGACGAGAGGACGGCATCTAAAGACACTCTCGTGAGATCGTAGTAATAAGGGACCAAGGCGTTGCCAATTGCCGCGGCACGACCGGCGGGGAGCTTCTCCGAGACAACGGACAGGCTCTTGGGGATTTCATCCGTGCACAGGAGAACTATCTCGTGTATCCAGCAAAGCACCGCCACATTCGTGAGAAGCCGGTCGTCGTCGCATTGGCAAGTCACCAACACCGCCGTAGCATTCACGATCAGCGAGCACAGCTGCTTCTCTGGCATGGGAGGCTTGTCTGCGGCGGCGAGTTTCATCAGGCTCACCAGTGACTCAGAGAGCATAGCGTCGGCAGTGGTCAGCGCCTCGCCCGTAGACATGGCTTCCAACAGGACTTTCAGCAGTTGTGGAAGGTGGTCGAATCGAACTGCGACAGGGACGAGTTTCTGGACTGATGATATCCATCTGAAGAGTACATTAGTCAGAGGAGTGCCAACATGCTCAGCGGCCTTCTCTACCAGCATGCCCAAAATGTCTTCCTTGACCAGCAGGTCGGAGTCTCTGGCCGAACACAACACGTCCAGAAGAAGCCGTTCCACGTAAAGAGCGCCGTTGGCCACGTCATCGTCGACGTCTACAACCAGCTGAGTAGCCGTCCCTGCAAACACGCACCTTACAAACTCCCTCCAGCAGCTGCGGCAAATAATCCAGGATGTTCTTCCGCGAGACCTTCACAATGTTGTATAGGGCCTCACAGGCGTAGTACCGAACACGAGGGTCAAGATCATTGAAGGTCTCCAGCACTGGTGGGACGATGAACTGCGTGTAGTTGATGGCGGTGGAGCCCAAGCCCAGACAGGCGCTGGCTATCCCCAGCAGACCGCCTTTACGGGTGTGGCTGCTGGGGCTCTGCAGAAAGTCGCGAATGAACGCCTCCAGCAGCTGAACCACTTTCTCCTGGCCGTTCGACTCTGATAAGAACTTTCTGGTGGCAGCTTCAACCTCCAGTGCAGCAGGCTTTCGGGCGTCGGCGCTCTTGTCACATAGTGTACGACATAGGCTTTGCCCCTGTGTGGTGCTGGCCCTCAAACCTCACCAAGAGGGTTGCGGCTGATGGTGAGTCCATGTCACTAAATCGAGCAATTACGTAGTCATTTAGGACGGAACATCAATACTCATCTCGTGGTGAGTCTTATATGTCTTCTTCGTATGGTTCGGTGGAGCTCCACACCACCAGCTGCGGTGGGTGGTGTGAGGGCTCCTCGGCTTACGACTTTTGGCCTGCTAGTAGTGATGGGCGGTGAAGGCCTTACCTGCGGCAAGTCGCTGGCTTTCTGAATGCGGACAGGTTGAGATGCTACTCTCCTGTGGGGAACAGCAGTCGGCATCCAAGCGATTCTGCATCTGGCCTCAGTTTTTGATGTGGCTTTCGGCGGCTGTAGTGTCCGTGATGCCACCTCAACAGAGGATGCTTTTATTACGGGCTGTGGTCTCGAGTGAGTGATTGCCTTCACCAGAGCTGGCTGAACAGATGTAGGCGCCACAGTCTCCACCTCTTCCACACTTGAGTAGCTCTCCTCTGAGTAAAGAGCCGTCGGAAGCAAATTCAACGCAAACGACTCGCTCAAAAGAGTTACCCGATCCGTTTGCACGCCTCTCGACTGCGTCCCCTGACGTGACCTGCGTCGGGACTTCTCACGAGACTTCTCACGAGACTTCTCACGAGACTTCTCATGAGACTTCTTACGAGACTTCTCACGGGACCTTCTGGCGAGTCTTACGTCACAGCGTACCTCCGAAGTGAACTGGTTTGTCTTGTTGGCCTCAGGATTCTGGTTCCGCTCGAATACCTTCGTATTGTGGTGAGCAATGCCGTTTGGAAGGGGGTAGCGAAGGTAAGTGTCTGTGTGCTCGAACCCAGCCATGTTTGGGAGGTAACCATCGGGAAGGTCCTTCCGCAGAAGGAGGGTGCCATGTGAACCTCTCAAAATGGATATCACCTGGGTTGCTGAACTATCACCAAGTCCGGAAGTCCGCTTGTTGCTGCTCCCTTGCGTGGAATCATCAGTGGCATTCCCGTTCACCATCGCTGAGATGAATTCTGACCAAGGTGTCCTTACAGGCAGAGCACCTTCGACCTGGGACTTCCAGATCGTCATTCATAGCAACCGTCATCCCAACCCCACAAGAATTGACTGTAATTGATCCGAATTGGACACGACATTGAGTCCTGACCCATATCAAAGGCAAACAGAATGCACCCTCCATCAACTACTGTGACTCGTGACGCCGAGTCCATAAACGTGAACATATGAATGTACGAGACGCCGTGGGCAGGTGTCTAGATCTCGAAGGATCACGCAAAGTGCTCAGAGTCTTGGCGCCTCCGTGGGTAACGCGAACTTCGCACATATGACGAACAAATCCTATTTTAAGGATGGCTCCCAGTAGACATAGCGGTGACACTGTCACCGTTCTCCACGCCTCAGAGCGGAAATCGGCCATCCAGACTCTGATCAAAGCAAATTCAGGCAAGGTCCCAGATACCATCTTCTTGGAGGTTGATGTGCGACCCAGCCTTTCAAGTTCGCGGGTGACTGCGGATTTCGGCCAGCCCGACAGATCCCAACCAGTGAACGTCGTCGACGCGTGCAACGGCGCAGCATATACACTCCATTACACTGAGCTGGATGTGCTGAAGCAGCTGCGAGCTCGGAAAAGGCCCATCAAGGTGCAGTCAATTCTAAAGGATGCGGCGGGCCGCAAGTATTTTCGCCTATCTACTAACTGGGCGTCAGACCGTAAGACTGGCCTGTTTCATGTCACTGCGTACGGACAGCCGAGACCTACTGGAACTTCGGTAGATATAGATACCACCTCCAGCACCAAGGAGTCTCCTCGGCCGACGAAACCGTCTCAGGTTTCCTCACGTCTCACCACAGAGATGTCCCGCCGACCAGGTCATTCAAGCAAGTCATGTCTAAATGTCGAGCCGATACCCTATTGCAGGTCTGACTCTACGTCTATGTCCATACAAGAGGTTGGTGGCATGCAAACGCCGGCGGAGTCTACGGTGGAGACGGATTCGGCGATTTGGGATGACCGGACAATTGGCACCATCCAGACAATGGAAACCATGGACCCTCTATGCGAGCGTGTCAAAGCCGTTGTACCGTCTCAGTTCACATTTCCAAGGGAGTCTGTCCTATCCAGACCTGAAGCCCACGATACCAAGGAACTGTTCGACGAGCGTTATGGCGGAGGATGCCTGCCTGAGCGAAGGGGCTTGTCCAGGCCATCTCCAAGAGCCCGCGAAGGGCCCCCTCCAGGTCGGCGACCCGCTTCTGTTGCTGCAGCTGCCCCAGCCATAACGCAGCCTTCCACCTTCGCAATGGGTGCAAGTAGCGTCCCCAGAAGTATAATGGGACCCTCCAGTCGGGACCCTTCAACGACCAGAGGGCCTTCTGTGACTTTAACCCCGTGGACGGAAGGGTCAACTACCGACTGCAACCGCAATACAGTTGGACGTCGATTGCCAGTGCCGGTCAGCAGCATGCCTGCACCGCACTCTCTCAGCACTGAAAGCCGAAGTACAGTGCAGTGGATTCACCAGGGGCTACAGACACCAGCACCAGAGCGGACTGCGCCTTCCAATCGAAGCGTGCTCTCCACCGTGCGACCATCCTTTGCAACGACGTACGCCCCAACATCATCAGTCACTACATTGACTGTAGGGCCTCTAACGCCCCGGGATGTCAGCTATGCGACAGCCACGGCACCCTCCAACTACAGGCCTACTTGGAAGCGTTTAGAACCCTCGCTCCCGACTCGCTCACTGAGCACTACCTACACTGCCACGTCCCAAGGTGAGTTGCTGAGCGCTAACTGATGCAGCTACGGAATCCACGACTCTGATGAACCATATGATTCCGGCGCCGGAAATGGTCTCCTCAGCGAGCGCGTCACTGGAGACGCGCCACACTTCCGTGGGGGGACCCTCGCACCTCACACAGATGGAAGACGCTCGATACCTCTACGGCTTCGATGAAATCAACGCGAAGCGGGCGGCGGGCTGCCTTCCCAACAGGAAACGCCGAACTTTGTGCTGCGGAGGGCCTTCGAGGCGTATGAGTGAGGACTCACTATTCCCCTCGTCATCTGGATCCGTGTTGTATGAGGAGTACAGGTCCTCAACTGCAGGGGACTACACCTCCGTGACAGGCAGTCTCGCCCACAAGCTAATACCGCCCAGACGTCGTCCTGGATGTCTCGAGCTGGATGAACGGTCCAGCATCGACACTGTCGCTATCAACGCGCTGCACCTCTAACACAAACGATTTACATTCTGCGAAATGAACAAATGATTTACGCGCTGTCTGGCTCGCACCTCTAATGAACAAATGATTTACACATCGACGCCGGAAAACGGCATTTCCATTGCACCTTTCCTGTCTTAGGAACGCAAGCGGCAGCTCCGAAACTCACTGCCCGCCGTCCACTCGTCTTCACACGAGTAACAGCGAAGTTGTAGAACTTTGCGTTGCAACGAGCCAACTCCGGCACTCCGTTACTATGCAGCGCCATAACGAACTTCCCGCCCAGCTCCTCACTGAAAGCTTGAGACTCCTCCAGGCAGTCCTGACGTTGGTGGGGATCCTTCACTTTGCGAAGGACCCAGTGCTTCTTTGTCGCCTTCGCTTTCTCCCAGCACTCGTAGCCACGATCGTCAGCCTCGTCCCACCGGACAGCTTGACGGTCAACACACCTGATGAGGTAGCGCTCGCTCACCTGTCGTCGACGGTCCATGTTAATTTCCACACCTCCCTCGACCAGACAAACCGTGCCTTGAGCAGACGTCACGTAGTGCGCGTCCTGAGGGTTGCGAGAACATAGTTCGTAGGCGACAAGCCATGCTACGTTGAACCGAGACTCAGGAGGCAACTGCAGACTCCAGCACCAGGCATTGCCCCTGTTGTGGGGGTCTGACAAGCTGTGGTACGGCCCCTTCACAGCTAGAGGCACCTTCCTTGCAGGAGCGTAACCTCCTTTCGCTGCTGTACTTTGTACTGCCGAGGTATCCGGTTTGAAGCTGTATTTTGAGGCGCTAGAGACTGGTCGATCGCGACTGGCGATGGATGCTGCCTGTGAGGAGCCCCTGCTCTCGGAGGACGCCACCAACGACTTCTCGTTGACCTCCGCAGAGCTTATGGCAGTCCCTGAATCGGCTATCGGTAGCACGTACCGCTTGAGGACGCCATCAGCCGTGATGGTATCTGGACAAGCCTCGATGATGCTTTGAGAGACTTGAGCTGGGATTGGCCCGCGTGCTCCTTCAGCACACCGACTCATGATCGGAAGGCATGCAGGCAGACATGCCGCTTGGTACTTTGGAGGCGCGACCGCACCGTGGAGCATATATATGCGTGGGCATAGCTTGCCATAGTAGCAGGCGTGGTAACCGTCAGGGCAAAGGGGCTGCATACGAGATGGGGGTAGGTCGTCCAGGTTTATTTTGGCTTCGTGACCACAGTCAAGACTTCGTGGCGGACAGACCCTACCTTCGTGACAGAACGCCATCCCCTCAGGACAGTTGATTCGGGATGGGCATACAGGAAACCCATCTGGGCACCTCGTCACCCCAACTACACAGGTGGCAAATCCTGGACGACAAACGGGCTGAGCCTGCATCATTGCGAACTCCACGTCCTCGGCTTCTAGAAGGGGAGAGGCTTGGGGCACTGCCACCTGTCCTGTTAGGCACTCATGCTGACAAGTAACGCCATCCTTTGGACACTTGGTCTCTCGGGGCCCACAAACTGGGAATGTGGGGAGAGTCGGCAACTGTGCCCCACATGCGAGGTATTCAGGGGGACAGAAGGGTTGGCCCCATGTGTATGGCTTCGGTGAAAATGCCTTCTGAGCCCTTCGAACTGGTATTGCCGTCATACTCTCCGGACACGACTGCCCTTTGAAGCATTGGCCACTGCCAGGAACGAAAGTACTCTCCCATAGTACTGGGTACAGCACATCTCGCGATTTGAAGCCAGGCTGCTGAGGAAACCGGCATTCAGCAAACCCAGGAGGGCATAGAGGAAACACCACCGCCCCAACGGTCACAACCAGCAAGGAACTAAGCATGGTGCACACACGATTTCGAAAGCTCGCAGCAAGCTACAACTGTGTGCATGACCTCCCCCTCATGAGCGTTTGCACATGCTATGAACAGTGAGAGACGGCAGTAGTGGACAACGTCAGAGTGGGGCGTCCTCGCATCCGTTCTGTCTTTTAATGAGTGAATTGTTCGCCTCGAGGGAAGCCCGACGTCATCATGGAGAACAAGCCTAAGCATGCTCGAGTTACCCAGGTTATCGGCCGCACGGGATCGCGAGGAGGCGTGCAGCAGGTACGAGTCACCTTTCTTGACACCAACCCCGAACTTGGAGGCAGAAGTCTGCTGAGAAACGTTGTAGGACCCGTCCGTGAAGGAGATGTGTTGGCACTACTGGAGACGGAACGAGAGGCTAGAAGACTTAGATAGCTTGCTTTGTGATGAAATGGGAACTTCGGCAGTTAAACGCAAAAATCTATGTTCGCAGTCTCTCTTTGTCGGTTGCTCCGTCAGGGATCTGGAATCGCCCTTGCGTCTGGCTACCAGGCCTTCCGAGCTAGAGCATCGGAGACCATACTGAAGCTCCCATCCCTTATGAGCCCAACGGAAGCGGAGAAGATACTGGATTTAGCATCTTACTCGAAGCGCGATATTAACGAGGTGAGGGTTCGACGAGATGAGGCACTCAGAAGGCAGAAAGACTCATGGCATTATGCACGCCAGGTCCCGACTATGCTGGCAGTCCGTACATCGTCAGGAAGGTCAAGGCAGCACAGCGTGTGCTGCTGAGAACTTTATGAGGGCTACAAGCCTATGTTTCGCACCAAGAAGTCACTCTGTACAAATCATAGGCAGCTGCCACCACATAGCAGTCTTCCAGTAAGCCATGTAGAAATCGTCACGGTCATCGAAGGATTCGAAGACCAGAACTAAAGGACTGCCTCTCTTGTCGTGGTGGTGGCCTTTCGGTGTCCAAACCACCGCCAACGGCTGCTCGATAAGCGTCACGTAGACATCAGAGGACACTTTGTGTCGTTTGTTGCGGGTCAGAAACTCCACACTCAGGTCGGAGATATCGACCTCCATCAAGTCCTTCATCATGGTGCATAGCGTGCGCCCATTTCGAGTTATGAAGACACCAGCCTTCGCGGGGTTCAGACGGAGGAGGATGGGTTTCAATGCCCCACCACGACGCTGCGTGAAGAGGTCCTCGGCTTCCTCACATTATCGAATACGTAGGCTTGTACGCCAGAGAGGTACCGCCTTACAACGTCCACCTCCAACTCCATTGACGTGCCGATCTTCTCCGTGGCCCGTGTAGTCACGGGGTCCAAATCAGTGGGCTTCTCGTCTTGGAGCTTCGGGACGTACTCGTTGTCTAGAGTCTCCGATGCTTCCTCGAAGGCATCCGGCTCGAAGTCTAGGATCTTCTCCACCACTTTGGTGGATACCTCATGATCCGGTTCCTCCGCCGATGGCCGTTCCCTTCTGGGTTTCTTCCAGTTAGAGTTGTCCCTTGCGCCCAAGGTTTCGAAATAGTTCTTCAAGTCGTCTATACGAGGCGAAGGAACGTAGGTATAGGGTTCCTCCGGATCTTCGAAATCCAACTCGTGGGTTTCGAACTTTTTAACAAGAGCGTTTACACTTCCCCTTGAGGCAGCCATCGTAAGATATTTAAAACATTTCCAAGATATCGTCAGAATATAGGGTTGCTATGATTGCGACTTATGAGCCGCAAACGACTTCTACGGCACTCCAAACCCGCACCTTAAAAATTGCGCTTTCCAATGAGACCCCCTAAGAGGCCGAAGTTCGCGGAGTCTGTGGAGGATGATGCCGACCTTCAATACCTCCAAGGAGTTCTGGGACTGAGCGTCGACGAGCTGAAGGAGGAAATGCTCGCCAACGAAGGGGAGGACTTTGTGGACCTTCTTGACGTCGCAGACAGAATTGCCGAAGGACGAGGAATGGAAGACAAGTCTGGCTCTGAGGATTCTGAGGGTTTTGAGGATTCTGAGGGTTTTGAGGGTTCTGAGGGTTTTGAGGATTCTGAGGGTTCTGAGGGCGCCGAGGAGGCATCTGAGGGCACAAACAGCGATGAGGAGATGAAATCTGAAGCGTCATGCGGTGGCTCTGCCGGAAACGATGCTCCGAGCGCTTACGTCCCTCCTCACAAGCGGGTAACGGTCGAGCCCTCATCTGTGTTGGGTGCGATGACGGCTGTTGTCAAGGAGAGGGGTGTAAAGGTCGTTGGCCTTATCAACAGGCTGTCAGAAGGAAATTTGGACCCTATCATGAAGGATTTCCTTATTCTGTACAAACTGGTGTGGAAAGATGCAGCGGCGAATAAGCGAGCGGACAAGCCAGAGAACGAAGCTCTCGCTGAGGCCAAGCAGATCGGAACAGACCTCTTGTCGAAGGCTGTGGCCCAGGCAGCACTCAACTCTTGCGTTGTGCACAGACAAAGCACCGTAGCGTTGATATCCGTACAGACCTGCCTCATGGGAGGTCTTTCGGCGCTTGTCGGTCAAGCTGTAGTTGCAAACTTCATGCAGTTGAACGCGGAAGCCCTTGCCACCTACTTAACCAAGGCTTTGGCGTGTGAGCAGGAGTCGTGTCAGACATCTGAAGCCACTGACAGTCGGCAATTTAGCCGATCGTCGATTATGGCTTCCTGCCTCCTCTTCGACTACGGCGTTCTCACTGCGAAACCGATTTTCGGGTTGGTTAGGAGAGTTACGGGCGACGGGGACCTCACTGAGTTCAAGGTGGACTGCCTACTGACCTTGCTTCGTTTTTGCGGATCGCGGCTGCGTAGCGAGTTCCCAACGGACTTCACGGCCATAATGAAGTTCATCAACGACAAGATGACGGGCTGTCAGAAGGTTGGCAGCAGATTCGAATTCCTAAAGTCCGAGTTGACTTCCGTAAAGAAAATATCGGGCACCGAACGCTTCGTTGGTATGCGGGATTGGCTTCGGCTTTCTCCCCATATGCGAGGCGTCAACTTGGACGTGCTGGACGTCGATTGGGACGCCCTCGAAAACAACACTGCCACAATTCGGAGGTCAGGACATCGTGTAGCTCTAGATGGAGACGAGGACGTCAACCCTCTTCTCGTCCTGGCGGAAAAGTTTAAAATGCGAACAGACGTTCAGAAATCCTGCTTCCTCGCTATCATGGGAGCTGAGGATGTACCGGACGCTGTTCAGCGCCTTTTAGAAGCGGGCGCAGACAAGCAGAAAATGCCGACTGCCATTGCGGTGCTGCTACACGTATGTCTATCGGAGAAGTCCTACAACCCTTTCTACTTTTACCTCCTCAAATCCCTTTGCGGCCTTCCAGGCGGTATCCGGAAACGCTTCAGCCATACCATCAAGCAGGGTGTATGCGCTCAGCTGGGCACCATGAGCGAGTTTCCCCCAAGGAAAGCTACCTCCTTTGCCTCCTTGGTGGCCGCCCTGGTGCTCGAGGGCATCATAGACTTGAGGGTAGTGCGCTTCGCAGGACTCTCGACCTGCACTGAGAATCTAGACACGGCATCTGGACCGGTAGGCGTTTTCCTCCGAGATCTGCTGGCGCGACTGATTCAGGAAACTCCACGTGACGATTTCGAATCAAGAATCGCCGATCTCTGCAACGGAGTGAGGAAGCACACTGACATTTGCGAAATACTGAGCACCGTACTGGGCTCCTCGGTGTCGGAGGTCCTGGCTCCCGAGCCTCTTTTGCAGGTGTTTGAGGAAGCTCTATCACGTGTTTAATTCCGTTACATGTTCAATACCACGTTCACGATGTCACTAGTAGTGCTTTGTTCGATCACGTCTCCAGTTTCCTCTAAGCGAGATGCGCTCAGAATAGCATTGGCCAAAACCTCCGGAAGACATGCTGTGCCCTCCGGCCACCTAAACAAGCCTGTAGCTCCAATAGCCTCCGCCTGGGCGTCGGTGGCGTAGAATCGGCCGAGGAGCTGGCTGAGGAGTTGGGTGAGGTCGTCAATGTTCAGACGCCAATACTGGATCCAGTCTGGCAACGGAACGTCTGATATGGGCGTTCCACCTCGAGTCCTCCGGAAGTACAGGCGACACACCGCAGACAGCAAATCAGCCTGGGCAACCTCCAACATGAAAAGTGCTATGCTCCACTCCAGAATGTCCGTGGTAGACCCTATATAGGAGGCGCACATCAACTGGTGCAACTCGAAGGGTCGCTCCTGCCGCTGGACCTCGCTCGCAACAGTTCGTTCGGCGAGGCCTTCCAAAGTGCTCCTCAACCAGCTGACATCGTCGCTCGTCGCATCGTGGAGCTTCACGTCGTCTATCTGTAGCCGAGAGAACTTCTGAATCGCAGCCAAGGGGCTCTCGGGGAGAATAGGAGACGTGTCAGGTGGGAGGCCATAGTCTAAACCGTCTACTCGAACCCAGCCGCCACTGATGAACGAGGGTAAGCACAAGACCTGGCCATTACTCAGCCCTAAAAGAGGCGCAGACGACGGAGCCAAGGAGAGCAGCGGCCTTGTCAGAGTCGGTAACAGGGACCTAACGGACTCATAAAAGATTCTACAAAGTCCTGGTGGAGACATCTCCAATCTGAACGCCGCCAAAGTGCAGTCATCTGACAAAAGGCAGAGGACATCCTTATCGCAGCAGGCTTCCACCACAGGAGGAACGGGTACGATCTGCATAACGTTCCGACGCCGCGCTCACTCTGCTAAAAATCAGGCATCCAGTGGCCTTGGACAGGCACACGACCTCGGTCCGTACACCCGCCACCACCAGCAGCAACGCCGGCCTCCCCTCCAATGCAAACATCCAGTGGACGGGGCGCGCCAGAAGCGTCTCCCAAGATGCAGCCCGCACCGCTGTCCGCCCACCACTCAACGGACCGGCCCTGAAATGCACCTCCTCCGACACAACATCCAGGCGAGGTTCGGCCCTGGAGAGGCAACCCACCACGGGAGGTGCAGGTGTGTCTGCGATAACGGAGTTACGAGTTGGAGTCTCGGATTCAGCTGGCGTACACGAAGTGGAGTCTGGGTCGATGTTCTGAGTCAGACCTTGGAAGGGTTTGAGAAAGCCTGGGTTGAAAAAGCCTCTCAACGCTCACTCTCAGCCCCACTGAGCTTTGCCAATCGTTGCAACGCAGCTCGCTCCCTTTCAACCGGGGCTGAAAAGGAGACCCACTCGAACTGCTCCTGCATTGCGGTTTTAATATCGAAATCGTACGGTTCGCTAGTTCCATTCACAATTTTCACTTGCGTCGACGGTTGGCTGCCCTGCTTGACCGCCACTTCAGAGACTCACCTGACAGCTCTGGGGTTAGCGGCTGGTGACTCTAACGGAGGGCTCACAGAGGGCTTCTTTTTGGGAGCTTTTCTCTTCTTAAGAACGTCGTCGGACTTCACTGACCTCTTTGGCGTCTTGGACTTAGGCGTTTTGGATTTTACAGGACTCTTTGATCTCGCTGGTGACTTTCGTGCAGGAGACTTGCTGGTGGGAGTCTTTGTAGCGGATCTGGTAACGACTGGGCTGTCACGGTCGGCAGGCGTTGGCACTACACGCCTCGTTCGTCGCTTAGTTGTCTTCGCTGCGGGTGCTGCTTTCTGCATGCTTGTATATTCGATGACTCACCTTGCAACACCAAGTGCCACACCAGGCTGAGCACCACTGGCAACTGCGGCAACCAGATTTAATGCGGTCGAAAATCGGTCTGATAACAATGTAGACCAGGAGCGATGCGCAAAGGGACATCGCCAACCAACGGAACAGGTACGGACTTTGCGTGTAGCGCAATATCTCCCATCGGGCAGTGGCTGTCTGCCTTTCGACCTTGTTGCAAAATGAAGCCAGTTTTGGGATCATCGGAGAAATGCGCTTAACCTGATGACCAGCGCTTGTAGCAATCTCGGCCACTGCAACCGCTGCCAGCCTGTCACAATTGTCAAGAAAAGCTTCGACATACCGGATACGACCCTTGACGGAGGCAATTGCTGTGCTGCACAATATGTCTGCACGCATAGCACTTATGAAATTTTCCACCGGCAATTAATTATTTGAAGTGGGCCGTGTTGTACGTGTGTTCGGAGTCATTCGACAAGCAGAGTTGTTTGTATGTTGCGGGTTATTTCTGTAAAACCAACATGACTTCAGCCTGAGCGCCCAAAGACACGAGTTCCTTAAGCCACTCTCTGCGTGAGCAACCTGCGACAATCGTACCTTTGCTTCTGGAAAAGTGTGTCTCCTTGGCCTTTCACCTCTACGAACTTCGTTTCGATTCTCAAGGAGTCGTCAACATCAAGAACCTTCCACAAGAACAAATCAGGCAGCCCATGAGACCAGTACGCGTAGTTCAGCGAGAACTTCTCAAAAATCCCCGCGAGCACGGAAGGCCCAATACCCACGGCCAACGCCGCAAGCAGGCAGCCATACAACTCGGCATGGTCTTTGATATCGTCATCGGTCTGTTGTAGCAACCCGGACTTCATTGGGGACTTCCTCACAGACGTTCCAGATAGGCTAGATGGAGGTCGACTGCTGGAGGATGTTTTGTTCCCTTGAGGCCCACGAACCTCGCTGAGAGCTCGTGAAATGCGGATTGAAGAGTAAAATCCGGCGGATATCATTCGGCTGATGCCCTGCTTGTGGAAGTGTCGTAGCAGACGGATGTTGATGTCGAATCGGACGTCGAAGTCCCACGAGACGCCGATAATGCGTTCTCCGAAGTGCAACAAGCACGATCTCTGGCGTGTTCAGTTTCCAAACCCCTCACCAAGACATCTCGAAACAGTTCATCTGCTGAGAAGCTGCAGATTTCTCTGCATCGTCGTCGAACACTTGGTCTCGCCACCCAAAACGCTCGCGAAAACAAGTCCAAAGGGAAGGTCTGAAAGGGCGACAGGAAGGCCTCCGTAGGTGCTTCGTCGTCGAAAAGCACGTCGTAAAGCATGATACCGAAAAGCTCCCTCAGAATAGCTCCTTCCGTGTGAGCACCCTGCCAGCCCCTCTGAATCATACTAGAAAGTACGAAGCTCTCGACGGTCACGACGTCGCGAGCGGTTTCCGTCGCTGACAGATGTACGAGAGGCTCGTGATCCGCCTGCATTTGAAACTTACCGCCTTTCAATCGAGAGCCTCGCATCGCAAATGTCATCCAGGTTTCATGTGGCAGCCTGAAAGGCCCCTCTATCTGCCCCTCCTCCACCTCAACATCCTTTGCCTGGTTAGTGGATACCAAGATGGACTTCAAGTAGCTCATGACCTCCGGCGGCAGTTGCACCTCTTGGGTGACGTCGAACTTGGAAAGTACCCTCTTCCGAATGGTGGCCAGGGTTACCTTCTTTTTTCTGTCGTTTTGCTCAAGGAACCACTTGGTAGTCATGGTGCTTATCCAGCACTGACGAGCCTTCTTCAGGGCGATTCTCAACTGGCCAGCAAGTTCCTTCCGGGCGCCCTCAACCAGCGGCGCCACCTCTTCGGTGCAGTTCCCTCGGATTCCCCAGTATATAGCATCAGCGAACTGCTCGTCTTGCTCCCAGAGACTCACCTTGTTCATATGGACCAGATTCGTGACGAGTCTGATGTACCATTTATACCGGCGGTTAGTGCCCATGCCGGATAAAATCAGAAGACTGCATCAGGCTGCCCCTGTAACCTCACACTAACATGTCAGACGCCAGTCCAGGTTCTTTGAGCTTCTCGAGCGCGGCTACTGCCCTCCAAACGACCATAGAGCAGGTGTACACTGCTGTGAGTCGATGCAGTACAGGGTGCTCCATTCTTTGTTGGTCAAAGGTTTCCAAAAGGTCAGACCATCTAAGTCTACCTATGGGTTCGCTGGTGCTTGTTGACCTCTCCAACGCCTGAAGGAGCTCTCGGTAGGAAGTCACCTGCGTCACCTCCCCTTCGTCTCGAATTAACATGTGACACAACCCTTTCCGGCGGGGAACAAGCGGTAAGGCCAGGTCAAATACAACGGAGAGGCGGTACAACCGAAAGAGGGCCTTCCTCCACCGTTTCGGCTGCGTGTTGGTCAGTTCATAGGATTTCGCGCCCTCGCTCTTGTGGTAATACGGAACCGAGAGTCCATGGCAAAAATGCTTGACGTAGAACAGCAACGGGCCGGAGGCCAGCAGCCCGTACGCAGCAACACGGCAAAGATCTTTCCGTTTGGCGCTGTCCATTGAAAGAAGATTCACCGCAGATGCCCTCTCAAACGCCCGAATGTCCTGAAGGTTTCTAAACAAGCAGACGGCTCCCCTGGATGTGTACTGTGGAAAACGTAATCCTCCTAACTCTACTAGGAATTGCCGTCCCGACCCCGACATTCGACATTCAACGTCCCAGGTTGTGGTTAGTGCTGTGCATACAGTGCGCATAAGAGCGTGCGTCCTGATAGACAGAGGGACCATCCGAAAGCCGTAGCATTCATTCTGGAATTGAGCCAGAGAATGCATGAGTGAATTCAGGCGGCGAAACGCCTGCAGAAGCGACAGAGGCAGTGCGACCATATTACCTGGCAGACAGCCCTCCACGATTTTGAGGAGACGAGCCAATACATGCTGCGATCCACCATGATTGGCCTTTTGAACCGGACCGAAAAAGTGTTGCAGCGTGCGAGAGCCCGTAGTGACTGTCATCTTGGGCTCGGTCCATCTCCCGTTGATTACACACTCCCGGAGGTGCCAGACAAGTAGATTCGTTGTCCAACCCGAAGGACACATTTCGCTTCTGCTAACACCTCGGCGAAATTCTCGAAAGATGGTCCGCACGGTTGCGGAACGCAGACAGCTGAGCACTTCAAGGGGGTGGGGAAACTCCGGCCAATCCTCCAGCTCCTGCATGAACACAGCCCTTGAAGGCGACTCGTCATCTGATAGTTCAGGTCTCCACACTGTTGCCATGTTCATAACCATAAGCTCCTGCACCTCAGGTGTCTTCAGAGCAGAGGTGTCTGACCAACGGACAGTGGTCCAGTCCACCCAAGGTCCCTTTCTCCACAATAGCCTCGCGACCAAATTCTGCAACGGCGACGCGGCCGTATCGATGAACTCCTGTAGGTCGGTAAGGGCTCGCCGCTCCTCAACGCTGAGCCACGGAGGCACGCCGCTGGACAGTCCCCAGCCAAGCAGAAGTCTCATTGCCCTGACGCTGGCTGGCACGCCGACGTTGTCGTTGTCAAGCATCTCGGCCCCAGAATCCTCAGATTCACTGGCGGACCCGTTAGGTGATTGGGCAGCAGGAGTGGGGACCGGCGCTGCTAGGTCACATTCCTCAGCCGAGGACACTTCATGTGAGCGGGCAGCAGGATTGGGAACCGGAGCGACTAGATCACATTCCTCAGCCGATTCTGTAGGGTCTGTCACCTCGACCTCAGTATCCGCACATGCGTCACCACTCTGCGAGCTGATGATAACGACGCTCCGACATATCTGCGTCACGTCGCTAGTGCTATCAGAGTCGCATTCCGAAACAGAAAAATCAGCGACTTCCTTTGTCGGAAGCTCAACGCCCCCTTTGAAACACGAGCGCTGCACTAGTCCCAGTGAGAACTCCGAGAACTCCGAAACTGCTTCAGTCTTCCGACGCTTGGATGACGAATCTTTCATTTTGGGTTTTGTTCACAGATCCAAGATCGTCGACAATCCTTGAGTCTTCTCTGGGTCCTGCCGACGACCAGCTTCATCAGTCATCAAAATCATACCGAAGGCTTGTGGTGTGGAGATAGTGGTGTCTTCCAAAGCACCTAACCTCATCACAAACACCACAGGTTCCGTGACCTTCAGGCTGCACTCTCCCTTCACGGGGACGTAGGGGTGAATTACAACTCGGCACTCGTTCTTGCCGCCGATCTCCGAGACAGTCAGGGCAACAGCCAAAAACGCGCGTGGGTCAATGGGAGAAGTCGGTCCGTGAACAGGCTGCTTCGAAACTCCAGCAAACTCCAGCTCTCCAGTGGCGAAATCGTACTGAACAGGATACTCCCCGTTGAGGTGGAAAAAGCCCTCCTGACCGTTGCCAAGATATAAAAACCTAGTCCCGTCTGCTGACACACTGTACTCCGTGTCAGGCTGCTGGAAATAGAATGCATCGCCACCGACAGCGCGCACGCGGCCAGGTACAGTGACCGAAGTGGGTTCTGATAGACCCCATAAAATGGTAGACTCCTCAGCAGCCTTCAGAATAGTAACGGGTGTGATTTTGTTGGCCGAAGGCAGGCCGTCCCGGATGCAAGTCACTGCTCCAGTCTCAGGATTGAATGTGAAGAATCCGTTGTAACCAACAGTACTGTGCCAAATAAGCACGTCACTCCCGAAATCAAACGCGGATGTAGTTGTTCCACCGGCCTCGACCTGGACGATTCCGTGTGCCGCTGACATATCTTCCAAGGGTCCACGTCTTGGAGGTGGGGTGCACTCGGCCACAGGGCATGCGGTAGGCAGGCACCCAACTGCTGGGCATTCCGGCACCGCAGGGCAATCGCCGGGCTCCTCTAGGGGGAACTCGCCGAATTCCAAAAGGTGGAAGAATGTCCTGTTGGCGAAGATTGTTTGGCTGGCGACCAGAGCCACCACGGCCATACCCAACCAGAACGCAACAGCCCCTGACCGAAGGCAAAATAGCAGCAGTCGCTGGGCGGTCAATGCGTCTGGGGGGCTTACAGGGTCAGTCGAAGGCTCCCTTGAAATTTGGGGAGACTGTGCCTCCTCTGAGGGCGTGTCTTCTTGCGTTACAGAGGTTCTGACCCTCTTCATTACTTTACGACGAGACTTAGATGAATGGCTCGTCTTCGGAGACAATGCCTCCTCAACTTCGCCTTTCCCAACGGCTTGCGAGCGTCTTCGAGGTGGCATGGAAATAAAGGCTTACCGAAATCCGTCCATTTGTCGTCATGCGGCTTCTTCCACTGCTGGTCTCAACGACTCTTGGTGCTACCGTAGCTCTCGTGCACACTCAGTGGAATGCCGAAATTGTCGACCGCTTAACCACTAGCGTGAGATCTGTTGTGGAAGCGGCCAACCACGAACCGTTGCTCGTACCGGTGGACGGGGCGTGGGAACTGCCACTGCTCACCAAATGGCTGGCTGAAAGCGGAAAAGTCGACGCAGTCGTCGCTCTTGGATGTCTCATCGAAGGAGAGACCTACCACATGCAGTACATAGCACAGGAAGCGATGGCGGGCTTGATGAAGGTTCAACTTGACACCCGGATACCCGTGGTGATGGGGTTGTTGACCACTAAGTCGTGGGCGCAAGCTGACAAGCGGTCCCAAGGAGACCAGAACCTGGGCATTCAGTGGGGACACACAGTCAACCGTATGCTGGAGTACAAGCACCTTCTTTCTTGATTGCTGATGCTATCTTAAGTCGCCGCGTATATTTTCAAATATGTGTTGGAGACAACTAAGGAATGCTGGCTCCACTAAGAATATGTTGTCTCCACCAAAGATCCATCATTTGAACCCTTTGCGTTCTCAATAGACGTGGGACACAAGCGATGCGAGGTAGATACGCATCCAAATGATATCCTGCGATATTATCACATTGAGATGAATCTTACCATCAGTGTAATCTTGCTTTCAGCCTTCGGCAGCGCCAAGAATGGCATTGACATCAGAAAGAAGTACGACCTAATGGCGACTACTGCGCCTGCAGCCACGACAGCTCCAGCTGCAACAACTGCTCCAGCTGCAACAACTGCTCCAGCTGCAACTACTGCTCTCGCTGCGACTACTGCGGCAGCGACAACAAAGCCAGCCACGACTGCCGCTCCTGCTGCAACTACCAAAGCTACTACTACAGCTGCACCCACCACCACCACAGCTGCACCCACCACCACCACAGCTGCGCCCACCACCGCCACAGCTGCACCGACCACTACTGCTGAAGAGTGCCCCCCTGAGGACGACGGAGAATGCCCTGAAGATGACTGCCAAGAGGACGAATGCCCCGAGGACAACGGAGATGAGTGCTGCGACGATGCTGGGGACAGCGGATGTGATGGCGGTGACACTGAAGGTGATATGTGCGACAACGGAGATGAGTGTGCTCCAGACGACGGGTGCGGTGCAGGATGTGCCCACGCGCAGAATCTTAGTAGCTGTTGCCAGTTCATCAAGCTGAACCGCGCGCTGGCGAAGCGCCTTGGAATGGACTTCGACGACGACGTTATGGACTCATTCGGAGAGAGCACAGAGACTCGCGGCGACGCCTACAATGCTGAGAATATGGCTAACGATGCAGCTGACCAGCACTCCCAGGCCATCGAGCCTTTTGAGGCCAAGACGGTAGGAATCCTGACTGCTAAAGCCATAAAACCTGTCCCCTCTGTGATCATCAACGACCACCAATTCCGCCCCGAGATCAAGACTGAAGCCATAAACGACCACCAATTCCGCCCCAAGACTGAAGCCAAGAAGCGACTCAAATGAAGAGGTTGCGGGAGGGAATGATGCAAAGATTGAAAGGCTAGATCCCAGGAGTTAAGGAATCCAGCAGATGTTGCAGGTCGTCTGCATAGTCGGGGTACGTCGGAGGCCGGTTCCAACGGTCAAAGGACCCAGGTCTACGGTCGGGATTGTGAGGGTACATCGGCACCTGGAAACGGTCCATGGAAGCGGGGCGTCCGAGGTGATCCTTGAACAGGTGTAGAAAGCCAAGGCTATCGTATTCCTTGTCGAATTCAAACCCGGAGATTGGGGCAGCAGGAGGAGGCACATCGAAGTCAGGAGTTCTCCGAGTGCTCACTACAGGTGGAATAGTAGCACTCAGCTGGAAATTTGGAGGTAGTTCGCGCGTTACAGGCTCGCTCCAAGGATTCTCGTAGCTGTCGTGATATTTACGGCCAGATCGTCTAGCTGATGACGGCTGTACAAGGTGAACGAGCTCAGGAGGGCAGAGATGCTCCTCTCCTCGCTTCAGTTGCACCTTGAACGATTTTCCCAAAAACGATATAGCTGGGAGGACTGCAAGTGCTTGATGTGCGCAGTCAGTGCGATCGTAAGACACGAACCCAAAGCCTCGGTTTAGTCTCGGACCATCAGTCGCCGATGAGGGAACTCTTATGCCGACGACATGCCCGAACTCCTGGCAGATTTCAAGCAGTGGGTTCTCGTTCCAGTCGCTCGGCACACCATAAAGGAATAGGTTAGCCCCTGGAGGTCCGTCTCTCAATAAGGAGGATCCCGGACACTCCGGAAGCTTGGCTACCACATCAATGGGCAACAATTGTGGCTCCGACATAATACCAGACGAGGTGACGTGGCAGTATTTGGGCTCGAAGTCGAGTCGATGCTCCAAACAGCGCACGAAGTTCTGCACGTGAGGTTCATCGAGTTCGTGGTCGGGGTTGAACGGAATCGCAGACAGCGAGGTAGGCGCAGGCTGAGCGAAACAAACAACCACCTTCTGATATTCGTGGTGAGTGAACAACCGCTTGCCATTGAAGCACCGCACCGCCAATTCAGCGCTGTCGCTGCTTCTGTAGGTGGCATACGCAATCTTCCATTGCCGCTTACAGGAATACGACATCATTGAGACGGAGGGTCTCGAGCCAGAGCGAGAGAGGCCTGCCAACAACTGCGTCACTCGCCTACTTTTCACTCACGGAGGCCCCCAGATAAGAGTAGAAGAACTCCATCAACTCGCCCTGCGAGGTGAGGAGATCATGCAGCTCCGCCAGAGTTACACTCGGAGGGATGTTCCCAATGAGTACAGAGCAGGGGCTCCAGGTACAATTACCTATACGGCAGCAGTCTCCAGAGACGCCCCGTGTGAACCCCGAATCGTTAGCCACCCACAGCAAGGCGTCGGCCTCAGGATCAGCACGAGGCACGGACCTCATATCCGCGCTTTCTATCGGAGCCGGGAATACGACAGAAGCTGATCGCGGAACTTGAGTCATAGCGCAGGTTATTTAAATATTTCTGTGCCTTTGACCTCATGTGTTGAGAGTGGGGGGAACCACTTGCCGTTTCCACTGGAATTAATTATTCCCAGATTTATTACACTTTCAATGAATTTTCTCCACACTCTGCAAGGAATTTCAGAAGGAATCTCACTTTTCTAACCTTCTACAATGATTTTCCCTCTACAATGATTTTCCCTCGACAATGATTTTCTCCCTCAATCGTCGCGCATCACACCTGACGATGAGCCCTAAGCACCAGTCAGACGCAATCAGCCGTGTCCAAATCTGCGAGATTAGGTAATGGACAGCAGCGCACCCTTGTAGATGGGTCCTGGCCGCTCTCAGCGCTCGCGTCAGACAACCATCGAATTCCAAATCTGCAATTTTAGTTGATGGACAGCAAGGTCCGCACCTTTGTAGATCTGACTGCCTGTGGGTCCGACGAGGTGGCTCGGAGCTACCTTGAGGTGAGTCAGGTTTTTTTCCTCGGATTCAGGCTGCGAATAGAGACCTCAACAACGCTGTTGCCCTCTTTTTCGAGTCTGGCGGCGAGTTTCAGGAGTCAGACGCTGACATCGCACGTAGACTGGCTGCAGAAGACCAAATCCGTGACGCGGACGCTACCTACACTGAACAGCTTCTCAGCCATGGACCCTACCCTCCAGTCGAAAGAGAAGGGGTTCCAAGAGACGTTATTCAGGAGGAATCCTCTGATCTGGCTCGTATGTACGCACCACCAGACGCCATAACTTTGAAGGGCGATTTGCCCCTAGCGCTTCGCACGTCAGAGTCGCGAAACAAACCTCTTCTGGTGAACATTCAGGATCCAGAGATGTTCCGCAGCCATGAATTGAACCGCGACGTCTGGGCTAGCGAGCTAGTGCAGACTATTATCGCAGAGTCCTTCGTGTTCTGGCAAGCTGCTGTTAACACGCCATCAGGTACGCGATTCGTGGACCAGTACGCTGCCCGAGAAGTTCCCTGCATCGCTGTGGTGTATCCGCGACAGCCTGCTCGCTTCTTAAACATGACCGATTTTATTGACCCCAATGGAGCCGTCATTCAACTCCTGAGCGTTCTGGACGAATCAGAGGCCCAAGCACCAAGGGGAACTCCGGCAGAGTCAACCCCCTCAGCTTCTAGCTTTCCCTCCCCGAGCAGCCATTCGAGGATGAACCCGCCTCCATCCCGATCTGCACCGGTGCCTCGTCGTCCCGCCCCATACCCCGTAATGGAAGCGCCGAGGCCACGGCCCGCTATGCGGCCAGAGCCAGCGGATCCGCCCCTGACCGACACAGAACGCCAACAGCAACACGCAGTCAATCAAGAGTACCAACACGTTAACACAGAGCTTGCGGCATTGGCCGCTGCCCGACGCCGACGCCTGCAAGACTAAAGCTTGAGAAGGCCTCTGGACATATCGACGTCCACGAAGACGACTTGGTTTTCGCTGCCTCCGGTGTCGAATCCTCTTCGGAGCAACCCATAACCATCCAAACCCCACGGGGCACCCCATGAATTCCGTACAACCCAAGCCTCGTCGGTCCAACCCACCAGCGACAGCG